>NC_000069.6:116607727-116790227 GCF_000001635.26 Mus musculus
CTTTCACATCGCCATTTCATCAGCCAGCAGATAAGAATATGAACACACAGTCTGCCACCCCAACATACGACACCTTTTCTAAGCCATCATTAAGTAAGATACTGCTTAGCATCTATCACTTACTCTCTTTCCTTTAAAGAACTTATTATTCTTTTCAATTGTGTATTATAGTATGTGCATTGAAAATAAGTATACGAACATGGTCTGAATATTATAAAATGCTAAAGGGTGTGGTACAAGAACAGCATGGTGTCTCTGCTTAAGAAAATCCATGTCAGCTGAGTGTGGTGGCGCACACCTTTAATCCCAGAACTCCGGAGGCAGAGGCAGGCGGATTTCTGAGTTCAAGGCCAGCCTGGTCTACAAAGTGAGTTCCAGGACAGCCAGGGCTACACAGAGAAACCTTGTCTCGAAGAACCAAAAAAAAAAAAAAAAGAAGAAAAAGAAAAGAAAATCCATGTCAGTTGCATGCTGAAGTAGTTACATAAAGAGCTCGGGGCTCAGGGCACACAGATCTGGGGTTTTGTGAAGACACAGGCTCTAGTTTAGAAGGCCTGAGGTTTTGCAGGTTCAGCAGGCTCTTTGCATGCTGCTGGTATTTGGCTATGGACGATTGTATTCAATTGTAAGCTGCATAATTTTATTTTTATACATAGGAAGAAAAATTATCACTGACTAGATCACTAGATGATGTTACCAGGCAACTGCACATTACACAAGAGGTAATTCAGTTTTCATTTTGTCTTTGTAAATAATCCAAAATTGGTCCTGAATTCTTTCTACAATTCAAACCAAGCCTTTGTGTATCTTCTTTCAAAATAGATTGTTGATGGCTCGCCACTCTTTGCACCTCTTCCCCCACAGTTAATTATCTTAAATTGATGCTTTCTTTTAGATATTTAATTCCACCCAAACATTTCTGCTACCCCTAACATACAACACCTTTTTAAAGTCATTATTAAGACACCGCTTAGCATCTATCACTTACTCTCTTTCCTTTAAAATATTATTACTCTTTTAAATTTTATGTGTGTGTGCACGCGTGCATGTGTCTCTCTCTCTCTGTGTATCTGTATGTGTGTGTGTATCTGTATGTGTGTGTGTAGGCATGTGTGTACCATGGCATGCAAGTAGAGATGAGAGAACAACTTGTGGGTTTGGTTTTCTCCTCCCATGGGTACATGGAGTCATAGCAGGAGCTCTCATCAGCCCTTTCATTTTATTCATCTTACTTGTCTGGCCTAAAATGCTCTTCAGTTGCTGCCTCCTTTCCCTTCCTTCCTGTGTTAAGACTGAATTAATCCTGTGGGGGCTGGAGAGATGGCTCAGCAGTTGAGAACACTGGCTCCCCTTCCAGAGGACCGTGGTTCAATTTCTAGTACCCACATGGCCGTTCCCAGCTATGTTCCAGGGGATCCAGATATACATTGCAGGCAAAACAACAATGGGCATAAAAGTTATTAAGTCTTCTGTCTTAGTCAGAGTTTCTATTCCTGTGCATACATGACCAAGAAGAAGTTGGGGAGGAAAGGGTTTATTCAGCTTACACTTTCACATTGCTGTTGATCACCAAAGGTTGTCAGGACTGAAACTCAAGCAGGTCAGAAAACAGGAGCTGATGCAGAGGCCATGGAGGGATGCTACTTACTGGCTTGCTTCCCCTGGCTTGCTCAGCCTGCTCTCTTATAGAACCCAAGACTACCAGCCCAGAGATGTCACCACCCACAAGGGGACCTCCCTGCTTGATCACTAATTGAGAAAATGCCTTACTGTTGGATCTCATGGAGGCATTTCCCCAACTGAAGCTCCTTTCTCTGTGATAACTCCAGCTGTGTCAAGTTGTCACAAAACTAGCCAGTACACTCCCTTCCTCCCTTCTCTCTCTCTCTTTCTGTCTCTCAAAAGAATTAATCCTTTCAGCCGGGTGTGGTGGTGCACGCCTTTAATCCCAGCATTTGGGAGGCAGAGGCAGGCGTATTTCTGAGTTCGAGGCCAGCCTGGTCTACAAAGTGAGTTCCGGGACTGCCAGGGCTACGCAGAGGAAACCCTGTCTTGAAAAAAAACCAAAAACCAAAACAAAAAAAGAATTAATCCTTTCAATGGACTTATCGTGGTTTGCGATACCCACTACACCTTTGCCCTTCACCTTTGACATCTCGGGTGAAAGTACTTGATAAGCAACATGGATAAGCAACATGGCTGTAGGCAGAAATCCTCCTGTACAGTATGGTCCTTTGGGGGACATGCTGCGGTGCTGAAGTATAAGAAGTAGACTTAGGAGACACTTACTATACCGAGTCTCTTAAGTCAGAGGAGAGGATCTGCTGCAGAGCTAGATGAAGTTAAAAGTTCAAGTTCCACCGTGGGCCATTGCAGCTCTAGAACTGTGTCGAGTCTCATGTGCGGGAAAAGCCTCGAGTGTGTACTAAAGAGCTGAGATTTCCTTAGCAGTACCTTGTTAAGCACTTTGTGTTCTAGTCTGAGTGTAGTGTACTCAAGAGACTGTCCTAATATGTTGTGCTGACCTCTAACTTAGACGTTGTCGGAAAAAATGCAAGAATTAGATAAGCTGCGGAGTGAATGGGCCTCGCACACAGCATCGCTGACGAATAAGCACTCTCAGGAGTTAACAGCTGAGAAGGAGAAGGCCTTGCAGGTAAGAACACTACAGGCCACTGGAAAATGTCACTTTTAAAATGATTCTTAGTTACTCCATTGATTATAAAAGTAATACATGCTTGCTTTAAAATTTTCAAATATCTAACCAGTATATAAAATCAAAATTAAAAGCTTATTCTTCAGTCTTACTACTCAAAGATTATGTAGTCAGCATTGGCATTTTTTTCCTAATTAGTAATTTTTTTTAACTTATTCACTTTACATCCCATTCACTGCCCCCCTCCCACAATCCTTTCCCATCCCCCACCCCCTTCTCCTCTGAGCAGGTGGGGGTAGCCCCCGACCCTGGCACATCAAGACTCCTGCAGGGCTAGGTGCATCCTCTCCCACTGAGGCCAGACAAGGCAGCCCAGGTAGAAGAACATATCCCACAGTCAGGGAACAGCCTTTGGGATAGCCCCTGCTTCAAGGGTTGTTCAGGCCCACATGAAAGAAAGCCTAGCTGCACATCTGTGAATATGTGTGGGGAGGCCTACAGTCTGGGCAGCCTGTTCTGCTGTTTCCCAGCCATCAGCCCTCCGTGGTTGCCTGGAGGTTGTCCTCCCTTAAGGTCGTCATATTGATGCTCAACTCTGTAGAAAATTTGATACAGTTTTGTAGACTTTTCTCTATGTGTATATATAAGTGATACGCAATTTAAAAATAATTTGTTCATAAATTTGTAGCAAAGTAAATTACGACTATAGATGTTCATTTGGGGTTTATCCTATGCTAATAAAATTTTATTAGATATATTGATTATAACTTTTTAAAAAACTTAACATAAGATACTATTCTATATCAGTTCAAATACTTTTTTTTTTGATGCTACACAGCTGTTATTTGTCATTCAGATCCAACTTAGATTAACTTTTAGCCACACTAGTGGCTTTGAAATTTTGGTTTCTGTGGGCCAACTACATCAGAGTGCAGTGAGCTTTCTGTTTCCATTGTGACAAATCCATATAAAATTTTCTCAATATACTTGTCACCTAAAAAGATTATGTGACATGGAATCCCAAAGGTTCTTGTTTCCCTGTGTTCCTATGAATCATCTTAGTGTTTGCCGCCTGACAGGCACTAAGGGGATGCTTGCCTCAGTTCCTCCACGATCTTTACATGAAGCTAAGCCTCCTCTCACGTGACTTTTTGCCATTTTCATTTCCTCTATGGATGACCTTCACCTTTGCTCCACTCGCTGTTTCGTAGAGGGATGTCATTCTTACCTTCTGTTTTATAGCTTTAATAATAAATGTCGATGCGCTCAATACTAGCCAGCTCTTTGCTGTTAAGGGTATAACTGGTTGTTTGTTTGAGGCAGGGTTTCTTTGTGTGGCAGCCTCTGCTGTCATGGAGGTCACTCTGTAGGCCTCAAACTCAGAGACCTGCCTGCCTCAGCCTCCTGAGTGCTGGGATTAAAGGCATGTGCTACCTCCAACCCTCAGCATAACTGGGTTTTAAAAATAAGCATAACTTTCACTCAAATTAGAATTTAGAATATCGTGTCACCCTTTAAGGCTTCCTTATGTGCCTTCTAGTCTGTGTGCTACTCTTAGGGAGTGTCCCAGTCAGGGTTTCTGTGCTGTGAAGAGACACCATGACCATGGCAACTCTTATAAAGGAAAGCATTTAATTGGGTCTGGCTTACAGTTCACAGGTTTAGTTTAGTTTAGTTTATCATCAGCATTAGCTTGAAGAAAGACATGCTGCATACTAAGAGTTCCACATCTGGATTCATAGGCAGCGGCAAGAGAGAGTGAACCAGTGATGCATTTCTGCCAAAAAGGCCACATCTATTCCATAAGACCCCACCTCCTAATCCTTCAAATACTGCTACTTCTTATAAGCCTATGGAGGACAATTTCACTCAGACTGCCATATGAGGTCACCTTTCTGACTGCTGCCATTATTGCTTGGCTTTGTTTGTTCAACATAAATTGACTCAAATAGCATGTCTCTGTATTATTTCCTTCCCTTGACAGCTTTGGAATTCAGTTGTATGGTTTCCTGTTATTATTGTGCAGTGTTTTATTATATATCTAGACTGTGACTTATTTGTTTTCCTATTGGCTAGCCTTTGAATTATTTGTGATATTTTGTTGTTATATATTAAACTGATATGAGCAACCTACTCCATTTCTTTTTGTGCTGGTATACAATCTCTGTCTTGGGCACAATTTACTGCTGAAATGACTGGGTTCTAATATAGGCATGTGTGTAGCTTTAGCAGGAACTGCCTGTTTTCCAGTGGAGGTTTACACTGCTGTTCTGGGATTATAATCCTCCCACATGAAAGTGAAATTTTTTTGTGTGCATGCTAACCAGTGTGATTATTTAATGCCCATTCAACATGCTCATTGTTAAATTATCCCTATTGCTATTTTTAGGAATTATTTATATATTCTAAATATAATTTTTTGTCAGGTACTGATATCACTTAGTATCTACAACGAATAATTCCAGAGACTTTTTTTTGTTTGTTTTTTGTTTTTGTTTTTGTTTTTCGAGACAGGGTTTCTCTGTATAGCCCTGGCTGTCCTGGAACTCACTTTGTAGACCAGGCTGGCCTCGAACTTAGAAATCTACCTGCCCCTGCCTCCCGAGTGCAGAGACTCTTTCAAGATACTGAAGTATACAGAGGCTCAAATGTCCCTTATTCAAAGTGGCATACTATTTACATATAACTTGTGCACATCTATACTTTGGACCATCTCTAGGTTATTTACAATGTCCAATACTATAACTATATATATATGTTATACATATATATACTATATACAGTATATGTATGTATACTATATACATATATGTATGTGTGTGTATATATATGTGATGCAGACAGTTGTAGAGTGTTGTTTAGGGAATAATAGCAGAAAAATCTGTACATCACAATACAGATAAAACTACATGGTACAAGAGTGAGCCATTGGGTAAATGACACTCCAGCGATGAGTTCTGAGTGACTGAGATCTGTGGCACAGGGCTCTAGTGAGTGTAGCTGCATACTTCCCCTCCTCCTTTGAGACAGGGTCTCTGTGTAACCCTGGCTGTCCTGGAACTCAGATTCTCTGCCCTCTACCTTCCGAGTGCTAGGATTAAAGGAGTTTACCCGCATGCCTGGGCCCCCCTCTTTTTTTTTTTTTTTTTTTTATTTACATTTTTATTAAATAATATTTGTGACTGGGGATTTTATATATTTTTGCTCCCTCCAAGTAAGACTGTCTACTTGTACTCTGGTTAGGCTATTTTTTAAGACAGAGTATTGTGTAGCCCAGGCTGGCCTCAGTCTTGCTGTGTAGCAGGGAGTGACTTTGAAGTTCTGGTCCTTGGATCACACCTTCTCAGGGTTGGGAATTACCTTTGTTTACCTTACCTGCTCTTTCGTGAAATCTGTAATTAGACTTCTTCTAAGCAGGGAAATTGGAAAACGATGAAGAAATTAGGATGAAGAAATGATGTTTTGTTTTTTCTGATCTTTATACTTCTGCTCTTTCTCCTTTGACATACTGCTCTATAATAGACCCAAGTTCAGTGCCAACAGCAGCACGAGCAACAGAAAAAGGAACTGGAAACCCTCCATCAACGGAATATCCACCAGCTACAAAGCAGATTGTCCGAGTTAGAGGCAGCTAATAAAGAGCTCACCGAGAGGAAGTATAAAGGAGACTCGACTGTCCGAGAGCTAAAGGCGAAGCTGGCTGGCGTGGAAGAGGTATCCCGTGCTGGCTGCTGTTGCGGGCTCCCTCGGCTTTAGTGTGGCTACTGTGCTGCTCAGTGGCTGCTGTTCCCTTGGATGCTCTGCACAGAACTTCTGTCCCTACAGTGATCATCTCACTGCAGAGAAAACAGGGAGTGGCAAGTGTGATGACGGAGCTGGTTCAGGACAGCATGGAAACAGACTGGGTATTTTAGTGTGGAGTTGGAATATTCACGGGAGCAGCCCTCAGATCCTTTCAGTTCCTTTTAATATTACTGCAGTGTCTGTGTCTCACAGCGTTGGCAAGTGTAGTCCAGCAGCTCTATGAAGTGGAACGACCAGTGAGGATACTACTGCTAGACAGTAGCTGTTGCTTACTGAGCATGTGCGAGGTAACCACAGACACTGTGGAAGTGACTTCCAGAAATGAACCCCGTATTTAGGTGCCACCCTTAACCTCACTGCAGAGATGCTGAGGCTGCAACACAGAGTTCTGTTGTTACTCGCTTGCTCCAGCCAGGGAAAGAGAGGGGTGTAACCCGGCTGTTGTTTGCCTGTCTTTCTTTCCAGCACACAGAAATGTTTGTTTTGCCCTGCTGGGGTTTAACCCAGGGCCTTCTGCATACTTGGCAAGTGCTCTGCAGTGAGCTTCAAACCTTGCACATCAGAGAAATGTAAACAGTGTTGGTGTTTGCTACAGCACATCTGTGCGTGCCTTGGCACGAGTGATAGTCTCTATTAGTAGAAGTTATTTTCAGATTTATTTGTATGTATTTTGAGACAGGGTTTCCTGTGTCCCCGAGATTGGCTTCAGACTCCTGATCTCAAAGCGGCTTTGCCTTACTTAGTAGGTGGACCAGAGGCCTGTGCCGCCATTTCTGATTTTTGTTTGTTTGCTTTGTTTTTTGAGATAGAGTTTCTGTGTATTCCTGGAAGTCCTGGAACTCTGTAGACCAAGCTAGCTTTGAACTCAGAGATCTGCTTACCTCTAACTCCCAAGTGATGGGATTAAAGGTGTGTGGCACCATGCTTAGCTTGTTTCTGGTTGTTAAGGTCTTTGTGTTTAACAACAGAGATAATCAACATTCTGTTTCATTATAATGTTTAGACGCTAAAGCTCCACCCATTTTATGTGTAGATCCTTGAAACATTCTGCACCAACAATAGCTGTGTGTGTGGATTTCTATCCTATACCCTTCCTGTAGTAGTGCAGCATTTCTGACATCACACTTGGTACCTTAGTAGATCAATGGCTTCATTATAATGCTATATGATTTCTCCCATCTAAATCCCCAAACTAGCTAGTATATTAATAATCTTACTATGTTGTTTGTTTTTGTTTTGGGGATTTTTTTTGGTTTTGGTTTTTCCAGTGAGAGTTTTCTGTGTAGCCCTGGCTGCCCTGGAACTCTGTAGATAAGGCTGGCCTCAAACTCAGAGATTGTCCTTTATCTCTCTCTCTCTCTCTCTCTCTCTCTCTCTCTCTTGAGTGCAGGGATTAAAGGCTTGTGCTGCCACCACCACCTGGCAATTATGTTTTTATATAACCTCATTGTGGTAGTTATCTTTGTACCGGTGACAAAATATTACGTAAACAACTTAAGGGAGAGGCATTTATTTTGGCTCACCATTTCAGAAGCTTCATTTTGGCTGTGCATAGGATTCAGTGCCTTGGAGTTGGGACATGTGGTACTCATTTCACATGGACAGAAAGTGGTTAGGGGAACTGTGACAACACAGTGACATGCCAGGATACATCTCTTGAGGACATGTTTCCAGCGACTTGACTTCCTTTACTAAGCCCCACTTCCACATTTCCACAACCTCCCAATACAGTGCCTCCAGCTGAAGATCCAGCCTGCGGGGACATTTCCTGTTTAAGCTGTAACTTCACATCGTCTCTTCCAAGGTTTGCAGAGCACCCGTGGAGAGTCGCTTCTGCCTGAGGAACCTTGCTTTATCACTGAGGGTTCGGTTTCATAACTGTGTGAGGTTAAACATTGTAGGCAGCAGTGTCCTACAGTGATTATCATTTATTGGATATTTACTGTGTGCAGTCAGTATGTTAGGCAGTTTACATAAGGATTTTTGAAATATTTGGGGGGATTTATATGTTAGATCACTGGCCTTTTGCTGCCAGATACCAGGCCATGAATGTTTGTAAGAGATAGGCTCGCCATGCTATGGTCTTGCAGACTTCCCCATCCACAGCTTCGAGACAAGGTTATGGTCCTCCCTAGTGCCTGTTTTCTTACCCTATGCCACCTAGGCCAGGCCAGACTGTAGCACATGCTATGAAGGTTGCTCACCCTTTGAAAACCATCAAGTGACAGAACCTGCTTTGTTCTTGAGAACTACAAGGTCTGTGTCTTCTGTCCAGGTCCCTATGATGCTATAGCTGGCAGCTGTCTCTTCCCAGTCTAGCGCCCTGAGGACTTCTATGCCACTCTTCTCTCTCTTCAAGACCTGTCTCCCAGTAAAGCAAGGGTGATCGCATGTCCGTTCCTTCCCAGGAACCGGCATTAAAGATTATTTAAAATTTATTTATGTGCATGTGTGCTTAAAATGAGTACACACTTGTCAAGACAACTTTATAAATGAGGGCACTGAAAGAAGTTGCGCAGAACATATTCTCTGATTTGAAGTCAAGTCTGTCTGAAGCCAAAGTCTGCTCTGAAAAGCATTGTTGGGCACTATAAAGTTATCTTAATTTTTTTTTGTTAAAACAATTCCCTAGGTATTACTTACTGGATTTAGATTAGTTACAGTTGGGGTGCTGTTAGCTTATTGAGAAGTGATTTATTCTAGATTGTTTTGAGACCTATTTTTAGTTAAGTTATTTGCTTTTTTCTTTGCTTTAAGTATAAAACAAAGAAAAAATCAGAAATGTTAACATATTTATTAACATAGAAAAAAATTTAAGGGCTGGAGAGATGACTCAGCAGTTAAGAGCACTGACTGCTCTTCCAGAGGTCCTGAATTCAATTCCCAGCAACCACATGGTGGCTCACAACCATCTGTAATGGGATCTGGTGCTCTCTCTGATGTGTTTGAGGACAACTACAGTGTACTCATACACATAAAATAAATAAATCTTTAAAAAATAATTTTAATATATTATAAGAAGTAGATAATAAACTTAGACGGTATGGGGCTGGAGAGATGGCCCTGTGCTTCAGAGCCTTGTTGCTCTTGCAGAGGACCCAGGTTCTATTCCAGCACCCACATGGTAGCTCATAGTCACCCATAAGTACAGTTCCCATTTGCCGCCCTCTCTGACCTTCTCAGCACCAGGCATGGATGTGGTGCACGTACACACATGCGGGAAAGACACTCATACACATAAAGTAAAAAGAAATCTTATTAGAAACTACACAGTATCAGCTCCCATTCTAAAAACCCATACCTATAGTCAATCAGAAAATACTAATTCTACAACCATAACTACCACTCCTTCTACTCTTAGATTCAGTTAGTAAGTTATAAAATTGTTATAAATTTAAGAAGTTATGGTATTTTTTTTTCATAAGTCAGAATTGTTTTGTCTTCTCCTTGGCATATTTGAATTAATAGTATGTTTTACACTTGTATCCACATCTATAACTTATATCACCGGAGAGATTTTCATGGCTTTTATAAAACATACTAGAACCTTAAGATTAATAAAAGCTGCTTTTTGGATTGAGATAAAAGATTTATGTAGTTCAGGCTAACCCCAAGGTTGTAATGATTCTGCCGCAGCCCCTGAGCGCTGTGAAGAGAGACACCACTGGTCTAGCCTTGAAGACATTTTTGGCTTGTAAGGCATCTTAGTTTTTTAGAAAGTTTTTTTTTTTAAGGTAATGAGGTTTCGTTTTGCTTTGTTTCTAAATTTTATTTATTATTTTTTATGTGTATGAATGTTTTGTCTATATGTCTGTCTTTACACTATGTGTGTACCTCATATGTATGGAAGCCAGAAGAAGGCAGTAGATCTCCTGGGACTCGGTTACAGACTGATGTGAGCCGCCATGTGGGTGCTGGGAATTGAACGGCATCCTCTGGAAGGGGAGTTGGTGCTTTTATCCAGTGAATCATCTCTCTGGCCCCAGACACCTTAGTTTGAAATAACTCAACTGGTTCATTTTCCTTTTACACGATGCATAACAATTCCTTCCCCTAACCAACCTCCAGGAGCTGCAGCGGGCCAAGCAAGAGGTCCTTTCTCTGAGAAGAGAGAATTGTACTCTGGATACTGAATGCCACGAGAAAGAAAAGCACATCAACCAGCTACAAACAAAAGTGGCCGTTTTAGAACAGGAGATCAAAGATAAAGACCAGCTTGTTCTGAGAACAAAAGAAGCATTCGATACAATCCAAGAGCAAAAGGTCTTTTGTAAAAGTTTAAAAATAAATAAATCACATTTCCTACATGTACTGTTGATGCTTCCCATAAACAAACACAGTGTCTTACTTGTGTTCTGTTTTTTTCTAGCAGGTGGCTTTAGAAGAAAATGGTGAGAAAAATCAGATACAACTGGGAAAACTTGAAGCTACAATAAAATCATTATCAGCAGAACTTCTAAAGGTTCGCTTTGAAATGTTTAGCCAAATATTAATATTTCATTTGGTTATATAAATATTCATATGAGTTTCTCGTAGGCAAATGAGATCATCAAGAAGTTACAAGGAGATCTTAAAACTCTGATGGGTAAATTGAAACTGAAGAATACAGTTACTATTCAGCAAGAAAAACTATTGGCTGAGAAAGAAGAAATGCTACAAAAGGAGCGAAAGGAATCACAGGACGCTGGGCAGTTTCTTCGTGCCAAAGAGCAAGAGGTGGTCACTGCCCCTGTTGTAGGCTAGGGTTGCTTTGTGCAGTTAGCGAGCTTCCCCACATGGATGGGAGAACTTGAGCTTGATTGTATGAAGACAGTTGCTTTGTCCTCCCCCCCACCCCCATCTAAACCAAACCCCACTAGATAAGGTAGTGATAACCTCACTGCCGGGGTTCTCATGAGTGCAGAGTGGGTAGCTGTGTACGCTTGTAATTAACTATTTCATTACAGAGTTGAATTGACTTCTGCATTCTCATTTATCTGTAGTACTAATGAGATATTGACTTAAGAGTATACAATGCGCTAGTCTAACCTTTACTTTCCCTCATTCTGATGATAATATTGCAGGTATGCAGATTACAGGAACAATTAGAAACTACAGTTCAGAAACTCGAAGAAAGTAAACAACTTTTGAAAAATAATGAAAAATGTAAGTGATATTATATTTTTCTGTAAAGAAGGCTTATTATAGTTTTGTTAATTTAAATTTTTATGTGAATTAATAAAAATGCAGATAAATGAAAATATTGTTTTATAAATAATTTCTGTTTTCAATTTGCTTTTTTTTTTCTTTTTGTTATTTTGTTTGTTTTTGAGTCAGGGTCTCCATGTGCAGCTCTGGCTGCTTCTTGCCTCCTGAGTACTGGAATTAAAGGCATGTAACACCGTGCCTGGCAAGGTTAAACTTTAATTGAACGTTTTCTCAGCTCCAAGACTTGAGTGGCTGAAAGACACTGTTTAGAAGCAAAAACTGTCAGAGAGTTTGAGTTGAAAAAGGCCTTGGGAGAGCAATAGAATAAAAAGTCCCATGAGGCTCTTGATAACATTAGCATCTTTAACTAGAAAGTATATTCTTCAAGCTTACATTGTATGACCATGGTATAAAGCAGCTATAGAAACTGAATGCTACAGAAAACTACTTCTAGCTGGTATGGTCTTGTATACTTGTGATCCGAACCTTTGAGCAACTGAGGCAGAAATACCAAACACCATTAGTTGTGGACCTGCCTGGGCTTTATTGAGACCTGTCTGAAAAACAAACAAACAAACAAACAAACAAACAAACAAAACAAAGGGAAAGGAGTGCTTAGAGTAAATTATTTGAAAAGTAAAAACTAAAATAAAATTATTTTGATTTTTATTCCCCGTTTTAAGTAATCACGTGGCTAAACAAAGAGCTAAATGAAAATCAGCTGGTAAGAAAACAGGACACATTGGGAACCTCTGCCACCCCACATTCTACTAGCAACAGCACCATCAGAAGTGGGCTCTCTCCCAATCTGAATGTGGTAAGCATGAGATGGGGGTGAGGCTCCTCAGCGCCGACAGTTTCTCGGGAGGGAGGGGGTGGTGTGCACTGCCCTTGACTGCAGCCTAGGCCTACGCGTGCTTGATTAGCAGGCTGGACTTCAGGAGCGCGCTTCATGCCGTTACGTGATTGTGAGTATATGAATGTGTATATACGCCCATATGTGTGCAATTATAAGTGCGAAGGGCGTACTTGATAAGACTTTTCTTTAGAAATCACTACTGAAACATAAAATACACATGAACACACACAGAGAAAAGATTGTTTTGAAAACTTCAAGCAGAGAAAATTCAAGACTTAGACTGTTAAGTTTGGAACTACTATACAGAAAAGCCTACACTGATTCGGTAGCAAACTACAGAGTTGGGGTAGCTTTGTAACATGGACTTCATGGTTCTAGAGTCCGAGTGAGCATCATGAGACAGACATTTCTAGCTTTTCCCCAAGGAATGGGGGGGGTGGGGGGGTGGGGTGGGAGGCAGCTCCTTACCCAGCGGTGGCCTGGCGTTGTGGGACGGCAAGTCTGAGAGGGCTGTGCACGTGCTTATTACAGCTAAAGACCTAGGCTCCTCCTGAGCACAGCATTTACAGTGTCATCATCACACGTGCTCTCGGGATGAATCAGCATAAATACAAGAACACCCGTCAGTCATAGCTGAACACAGAAGCTTGCAAGGCTACAGAAAGGGCCTCACAGCTTTCTGTCCTGGCTGATGCCTGTAGCTGCCATTTCTCTAAGCAGTTTTCAACTTGTCTGTTTACAGAAACTAGTACTGTTTTTACCCAATCTGGTAAAATGCTTTTCTTTCTGAATAGACTGTGGATGACTCCTCTCTCACTCTTCCTCACACCTTCTGCCAG
The DNA here is from genome assembly GCF_000001635.26 of Mus musculus. NCBI lineage: Eukaryota > Metazoa > Chordata > Mammalia > Rodentia > Muridae > Mus > Mus musculus. Next base: position 116,621,073 of record NC_000069.6, read on the forward strand.
TGAGGCTGGAGACACCAAGGGCCTGGGGAGTCTTTGTGTTAGCCCCATCCATTGGCAAGCAAGCCCAGTAGCTTCTTTGACCCATACTTGCAAAGCTAGTCTGGAAGGCCCTCTAGGTGGACCAGAGAGATGCCAGTCTTAGATTATGAAACAGCAGAATTTTATGGTGTCTTGCTAGAGGAAATTGGCCTCTGAGATATTGCTCTTAACTAGTAATTATTACCAGCAAACACTAAAACCTTCTAGGCCAGCAAATACATGATTATAATTTAGAAATATTTCTTATCTTTTTTTATATTTTGCTTTTTAGGTTGATAGACTAAATTACCCAAGCTGTGGAATTGGCTATCCTGTCTCCTCTGCATTGACATTCCAGAATGCTTTTCCTCATGTAGTAGCTGCCAAAAACACCAGCCACCCTATCTCTGGACCAAAGGTAGCCAAGTGCTAGATAATGTATTAGATGAATACTATGTAGTATGTATGTGGTTAAAGTATATGCGTATAAAGTATATGTAGTATATGCGTGCACCAGATGTCTGCAGCATCTTCGCTCAGTCCACTCTTGCTCATTGTTTTACTGAGTCCGCAAGCTGAAGAGAGATGGCTAAGGTATGTACCGGAGTCATTTTCTTATTCATGTTTGTAGGGCAGGCTTCGAGCGGCACATTCTAAAGGCGAGTTTTGGCCACACTTCTCAAGTGGTACATGAGAAGCCATCCTCTCACACTTGATTAGCTAGCAAATATTTTCTTTGTATTCAGTTTATGTCTTGATCATCACTATTACAATTAATATTTTCATGCCTCGTTCCAGGTTCTTTTCTATATGGGTAGAGTGGGCAGTCTCTGTTGTTTGTTTTGTTGTTTGGAGATGGGTCTTACTATGTTTTTCTGGGTGGCCATCTTCCTGCCTCTGCTCCCAAGTAGCTAGAATTAGAAGGATGTGACACTGTCTTCCGGCTTCTGAGTCTGACTCTTAAATTACATTTTATTGTCTGTGTGTCTGTTGTCTTCCTCTGTATGTACGTGTGTGTGTGTGTGTGTGTGTGTGTGCTTGTGTGTGTGTTTATGTGAGTGTGTGTGACGGTGGGGCATTTAGAAGACAATTTGTGGAGATCAGTTCTCTCCATCTCCTCTTTAGGTCCGAGTGACTGAGGTCAGGTCCTCGGCTTGGCCACAGGTCCTTTGTTCAGTGAGCTGTCTCACTGCCCCCAGCCTTCCTCTTCCCCCAACCCCCGTTTTCTTCTCAGAGCCTCTTGTATTATTATCTCAGTATTTTCTGTTTTAAAGATTTGTTTTTATTCATGTGTGCATACATGTGTGCCAGTGTCCGTGGAGGCCAGAAGAGGGTATCCCATCCCCAGAGCTGGAGTTACAGGTGGTTGTAATGAACGTGGGCGCTGGCAAACAGCTTCTGAACCTTTGCAACAAACCAAGTGCTATTAACTGCTGCGCCATTTTCTCCAGCCCCTCCATACTTTTTAAACGATGAGCCCTCAAGAGTAAAAACCGAAAAAAGCATATAAGTTTACTAAGAGTATCTTTCTTTGTGAATTATATCTTTATCCTATCCCAAACAACTATGTGATTTACAGTATATACTTGAGCGCTTCAAAAGAGGATGGAGAATGAAGAGGTCAGCTCAGGAACTTAGAGAAATTCCACCAGACCCCTCCCCTCCTGGGAGGGAAAGGTCTTAGAGCACATAGGCGCCCCTCCCCTCGGGAAGGGAGGGGCTAATTACAGCCACCTGCCAGTAGGGAAGGCCCAGAGCTTCTAGACACATTCCCTAACCATTGGCCACCTACCTCATTCCCTGAAGACCAATCAGTTTAAAAGTCACATTGTTCTGCCAATCACATTGTGCCTAATGGCTGCTACTTTAAAAACTGTACAAAGGCTCTCCGGATGGGCTGTGCGAGGTCGTTCTCTCTCTCCATGTACAGGGCGCCCTCAGCATGCTGGATCAATAAAATTCCTCTTGCTTTTGCATCCAATCCTGTCTCCGCATTGTTCACTGGGTGTGTGTGGGGGGGGGGGGGGTGGGGGGCGGTGTCCTCCAGTAAGTTAAGGCTTGCCAGAGTCTTACAAGATGACATGGCAGCAATCCAGCCATGGAACCAGAGGTTAAAGCAGAAAGCTCAAAGCCAGCCTGGGCTGGGCATTGTACTCCACGTCGTTAGTCCCTGCACTCAGGAAGCAGAGGCAGGCAGATCTCCGGGAATTTGAAGCCTTCCTGTTCTTCATATCACATTTCAGACAGCCAGGGCTACATAGGGCTTATGTTAGAAAAGAAGGGGGGAGGGGAGGAAGAGAAGGAAGAGAAAGAGAAGAGTGGCAGTGAGAAGAGGAGGAAGAGAAAGAGAAGAGTGGCAGTGAGAAGAGGAGGAAGAGAAAGAGAAGAGTGGCAGTGAGAAGAGAAGGAAGAGAAAGAGAAGAGTGGCAGTGAGAAGAGGAGGAAGAGAAGAAGGAGGCAGTGACTTACTGTATACTACCAGCAGTTTGATACTTAAGATCTCCTGCAGCCTTCCAAGACTGAATCCTCCTCAACTTAATTGTAACCATTGTAGTTGGTGAATTGTAGTATCTCATTGTGGTTTTAACTTTCATGTCCCTAAAAGTTACAGAGTTAGGGGCAGCTCTGGTCTGAATAGTAAGTTCTGACACACCTAGGATTACATAGTGAACATGTCTCAAAAAATAAAATTTAGTGAGATTAAACTCTTTTCATGTTCTCTGTTGCCCTCAGTAGGTCTGTTTTGTGAACTACTTTTTTCAATTAATAAAACAAAACAAAAGAAACAACCTAGTGGGAATTGGCTCTCTCCACTGTATAAATTCTGGGCGTTGAATTCAGGTTATGAGGCTAAGGAGCAAGCATCCCAGCCCGCTGAGCCCTGTTTCCAAATACATAATAAACAGTTTCTTACTGAGACGATGCCCTATGCGTCCTGGACTATGTTCCCCATCAGAAGAATACTTTCCAAAGAATAATTTGGAAATGTTTTCTGTCAGTTCGTGTGTCTCTCTTTTTCTCATCTATTTCCCTTCATCTCTGTTTTATTTTTGGACAGAGTCTTACCATGTAGCCCAGGCCATCCTTGAATTAGTGTTCCTCATGCCTCAGTCTGCCTGAGCGCTGGGATTGCAGGTGTGAGCCACATTGCCAGTTGGCTCTGTTTTTATTGTAGATGGCCTTTTGGGTCATGGAACTTTAACTTAAAGGAAAAAAAAAAACTCTCTTGATTTATTTAAGTGTTTGGATGTTTTCTCTGCTGAGCACACACTTTGCTTCTAAGCTACATGCCCAAGCCTTAGTCCTTGATGATTTTAGATAGGGTCTCTGCTCACACTGGCCTTAAGTCCATCCATCCTCCTAGCTCCGGCTTTGCACATGTCAGCCCCTCCCGCAACGCTGTGCCAGCCAAGATGACTGATTGCTCTGTTGGCTCCATCCTACTGTTGAACCTAGCCATTGGTTATTTTTTCAGTTTTAGAATTCTGTTTCCTTTCCCTTTTTTGGTCCCTTTCCCTTGGTGCTGAATGTGGAGCCCTGTATATGCCAGGCTTTCCTTTCCTTTCCTTCCCTTCCCTTTCCCTTTCCCCTTCCCCCTTTCCCCTTTCCCCTTCCCCCTTTCCCCTTCCCCTTCCCCCTTTCCCTTCCCTTTCCCTTCTTTTTCCCTTTCCCCTTTCCCCTTTCCCCTTCCCCCTTCCCCCTTCCCCCTTTCCCCTTTCCCTTTCCCTTTCCCTTCCCTTTCCCTTCTTTTTCCCTTTCCCCTCTTTCCCCTTTCCCCTTCCCCCTTTCCCCTTTCCCTTTCCCTTTCCCTTCTTTTTCCCTTTCCCTTTCCTTTTTCCTTTTTCCTTTCCTCTTTTTCCTTTCCTTTCCCCTTTCCCTTTCCCCCCTTTCCCCCCTTTCCCCTTTCCTTTCCTTTCCTTTCCTTTCCTTTCCTTTCCTTTCCTTTCCTTTCCTTTCCTTTCCTTTCCTTTTTTTGACATCTGTTTCATGAGTGTTTGTTCTGCTTAAAGCACAGTTACAATGGCTGCTTTAAAGCATTTTCCTGCACTGTGATGTTTGTTATCCTATGGTGTTATCATTTGTGTTCTTTATTCAGTAAATTTGCTTAGATTTTCTGGGCTTTTTGTTAAGTAGTTGTACTGGCTAGTTTTGTGTCAACTTGACACAGCTGGAGTTATCACAGAGAAAGGCGCTTCAGTTAAGGAAATGCCTCCACGAGTCCAGCTGTGGGGCATTTTCTCAATTAGTGATCAAGGGGGAAAGGCCCTTTGTGGGTGGGACAATCTCTGGGCTGGTAGTCTTGGTTCTATAAGAGAGCAGGCTGAGCAAGCCAGGGGAAGCAAGCCAGTAAGTAACATCCCTCCATGGCCTCTTCATCAGCTCCTGCTTTCTGACCTGCTTGAGTTCCAGTCCTGACCTCCTTCAGTGATGAACAGCAGCATGGAAGTGTAAGCCTAATAAACCCTTTCCCCCCCAACTTGCTTCTTGGTTGGTCATGGTGTTTGTGCAGGAATAGAAACCCTAAGACAGTAGTTTTGGATTATATTCTGGATAGTTTAATTGAGAATCTAGAGTATATTCCAATTGTAAATAAGATACTTTCTAAAAAGATAATTTACTAAGTTGCAGTTACAAGGTCTGATTTGTTTTTATAGACTGTTTTCAATGTCAGCTGTTTTTATAGGATTTGCTGGGCCAAATGTGCACTATCCAGAGAGTATCTTGACCTGTGAGCAGACCCCTGTAGTTAGTTTCCAAAGGCTTTGGCTCACTGGTTGGAGTCAGACTGTGCATGTGTAGCTTACAAGGTTGTTTTGTTCTGTGTATCACAGTTCATTTCTTCTTTTTTTTTTTTTTTTTTTTTTTTTTTTTTTTTTTTTCCTCCAAGACAGGGTTTCTCTGTGTAGCTCTGGCTGTCCTGGAACTCACTTTGTAGACCAGGCTGGCCTCGAACTCAGAAAGCCGCCTGCCTCTGTCTCCTGAGTGCTGGGATTAAAGGCGTACGCCACCACGCCTGGCTCACAGTTCATTTCTTATGTGTGCTGGGTCCACATCCAGCCACTGTGGTTTCATGGGCGCGACCTGAAGGTTTACCCTGGTCCTCTTTGCTCCCAGTGCTTTGCATCTTTTCCTTGCCCTTCTTGGTTTGGAGAAGTTACTTTCAAAAGTGAGAGAAAGTGAGAGAGACTTGTGTTTACTGTATTTTGTTTAAGGCGATGTCTTCAATTTCTGTCTATTTTACTATTAAAAAAACCAGTCTCTCTCTCCCTCTTCCCCCACCTGTGTGTATGCTGTGTGTGTGTGTTGTGTGTGTCTTATCACACACACATTTTCTTCCTATATGTTAATGGACACTTAGACCACCCTGTCGTGACTGGGATGAAGTGTGGCACAGTGAATGTGGGTGTGCTTTCTGTCTTCTGTACTCGGGCTTTGATTCCTTTCCGTTCACCCACGAAGAAAATAGATCCATAGGAATCCCATGTGGACTGCTTTGAAAAGCATCTCTATTGGTCTTAGCAACAACTGGGAATACACACATCCTCACCAACAGGGTATGAATTCCTTATCTGTACAATCCTCACCAACATTTGTTAATTTGTTTTTATTTTGATAATTCCCATTCTACCTGGGGCAAAAAGTTACTTCACTGTAGTTTTGGTTTCTATTTCTTGGTCCTTCCAACACATGGGATGTGCTACCAGGCCAACTAAGCCGAGGTTAGTTTCAGTCCTGTCATTGAGCTTAAATGCATTAGTGTTCACGACAGACTGTTTATTCTTCACCTTGTCACTTGTATCACGGGGGCTGTTTTTGGTGAGGGGAAGTCAGGTTCTTAAGCCTTAAGAGAATGCCCTTGTGCTGTAAAATGCAGGCAGAATCTTTATATTATCTTTAATTTATCAAGAAGCAAAACCTAGCCACTCAGCTGAGTGCGGACCTGCCTCAGTTCAGACTTCATGAGCTGTGTTCTCCACACAGGTTCACTTTAACCTGCAGCTTACAAAACCAAGCGCTTCGATAGATGGGCAGCCGGGAGCCGCTGTTAACAGGCCTTGTTCAAATGATAAGGAAAAGTAAGTACTCAACCAACAGAACAGCTTAGTGTTCTCCTCTTTGAAAGTCATTTTTAAGAAAGATTTCAGTGTTGAGTGTTTTGCCTGTATGTATACACAGGTGTACACATTTGTCAGGTTCCCACAGAGGTCAGAAGAGGATAGCAGGATCTCGTGCAACTGAAGTTAGAGGACTGTAAGCTGTCGTGTGAGTGCTAGGAACCCAACCCAGGCAGGCCTTCCTTCTCAAGGACTGCAAGTGTTGATGCTGCAGCATTTTTGTAGCACTTTAAAAGCCACATTAGAAAATGCTGGCAGTGTTTGAAAGCCTTGTATTTATCTATGACTGCCATTCTTGTTGAGAGCGGGTCTGACTCTGTGTCGCTGGCTGTCTTGAAACTCAGTGTGTAGACCAAGATGGCCTCAGACTCAAGAGAAATTGCTTGGCTCTGCCTCAAGTGCTGGGATTAAAGGTGTGCGCCACCAAGCCCAGCTTATCTAAGATATTTTATGTTGAAAATTTAGATTTTTAGCTTTGAAAAAGTGATTTCTCTTATGTGGTTTTAAGTTATAGGACTCCGCCCCCCTAGATAATATAGTAAAAGATTGTCTTATAAGTAAAGACTGCTTTTACAAGTATTTGGATCGGTACATAGAAGTCCCTTTTAAAGCTAGGCATGGTGGCACACACTTTTAATTCCACCATTCAAGTGGCAGAGACAGGTAGTTTTCTGTAAGTACAAAAGCCAAGGCTCCACTGGGAGACCCTGTCTCAGAGAGGGCTGCAGACATGGTTCAGTGGTGCTCCTCCAGAGGACCTGGGTTGGATTTCCACACCCATATGGCTGCTCACAAGCTCTGTAACTCATCTTCTGGCATCCATGTGCAGACATATATGCAGGCAAAACACCCACACACGTTAAAATAAACAAACATACGTGCAGTTTTTTAATGGTACTCTCAAATCAGTTATGTATTTTTCCTGTCACGTTACGTATGCCTTTGTTCTAATACGGTATGTTGTGGTATGTTGTATTGACTCCAATAAACTCAAGATAATATTCTCAGTATATAACTTGCTTTCTTTTGTATTTTCTCATCTCCTCATCTTTGCTGTGATATATATAATCTTACAGTACTCATAGAATTTATTCTTCTTGTAGTCTTTGTCCCAGTTTTAGTATGATGTTTGACCTTCACCAAGGGAGGACACAGGTATGGAGTTGTTCAGGCATCATATGATCACTTAGGTGGTCAAAAAATGTTGTACTAAGGTATTTTAGAACATTTTGATTTCTTGTCAACTAGGAACACTCAACAGAGAAAATGAACAATAAAGTGAAAATTAAGACGAAAATTATTTTTTTTAAGTGGTGAAACTTTAGGATTGGAATCCAAATACTTGAAGAGAAGAGAAGCTAGCATTCCTTTACGCGGACTTAGCCAGAATCTGTTGAGTGACTCAGGTGAGGAGACCTGTGACTGAGTGAGTGGAGTGGTACAGTGTGGATCATTACATGTGCTTAAAGCAGTGACATGCTACGTGCTTTGTCTCTTGCAGACCATCAGAAAGACGGCATGCTGGGAGCGTTCCAGCTATCTTCCAAACCCACCGTTCTCCCCTCCTCGTCTTCAGCCTACTTCCCTGGGCAGTTACCAAGTAGTTAATCCAACACCTTTTACTGCTCACCGACAGTTTAGGAATTCAAGTGATTTAACAGACTATTGATAACAAAATCAATTTTTTTCTGGTTCCTGTTAGGTCATTTGGATCCTTTATAATACTGCTGCCATTTACAAATTTAGGAAATTGATAAGGATGCTGAGTAAATGGTATTTTTTTTTCTGTGAACAAAACAGAATGTTTCAAAAAGTCACTGGATTGTATCAGATTCTTACCAGTTGGTCTGCTTAGGGACACTTTATCAAGATACACCTGCAGGGAATATAAACTGAAGACTTGTGATTCATTCGATCATTTTTATTGTAAAAAAAAAAAAATCTTAATCTGCCACCTGAGAGCTGGGAGAGCTTCCACCTGTGACCATTGAGCCTTACATTGACTTTACATTCAGTTCTCATACAACTTTCAAAGTTTTTTTTTTTTTTTTTTTTTTGAGACAGGGTCTATTATTATGTAGTTCAAGCTGTCCTGGAACTGGCTATGTATGTAGACCAGGCTGGCCTCAAACCCAGATCCACCTGCCTCTGTGTCCCAAGACCTAGGACTAAAGCTGTGTACCCACCAAGCCTGAGTTACACAATATATTTGGTTTATAATTTCTCCTCCCAGATGGTCTCCAGTTTCCTACCCACCCAATTTTATGTTCTTTCTCCCTTAAAAAAGAAAATAAAAATAACCAATCAGTAAGATAAAAATATCAAACCAGCCGGGCAGTGGTGGCGCACGCCTTTAATCCCAGCACTCGGGAGGCAGAGGCAGGCGGATTTCTGAGTTGGAGGCCAGCCTGGTCTACAGAGTGAGTTCCAGGACAGCCAGGGCTGTACAGAGAGACCCTGTCTCGAACCCCCTTCCCCCCCCCCAAAAAAAAAATCAAACCCAAAACAGTGTATTCGACCTTGTGCTAGTCAAGTCCTGGGTATGGGCATTTGGAGTTTGGTTGATGTACCTAGTGACACTCTTAAGGATTTTGAGTGAAATTAAGTATTCATAGTGAGTAAATCATTTTCTCTGAAATAATTTTTATATAAAAATCATTGGGACAGTGTATTTACATGACTGAAGTGCTTTAGTCATCTGGGCATTCCATAAAGATCATCAGTGTAATAACACCATAAAAGTTCATGGGACTTTTTATAATATTAAAATTTGTCATCAGTGTTAATAAAGCAGGAGGAGAGTTAACTATTGGAAATTACAACTTCCTCACTATTAAAAACTTCCAAGAACTATTCCTTTGAAATTAAGTAGTTTTAAAAAACAAAATGAAACAAAAAACCAAAAACAACCCTCTATAATCTTAGAGGTCTAATTTTGTTTTCTTGTTGACAACCACCCAAAGGAAATTAAAATTCCAAGACCCCAAAAATCTTATCTGTAAAATGTTAACAATCATGTGATATTTTAAGTTTCAAGGGGCTGAAGAGATGGCTTAGTGATGATCGGCACTAGCTACTCTTTTCAGAGGATGTGGGTTCTAATCCCAGCACCCACATGACAGCTCACAATTTTGTCACCCAGAGTGCATCAGGCATGCATGTGGTTTCTAGGCAAAACATTTATACACATTTTTTTTCAAGTACTTTACACTGTTGCAGACATTTTGAGACAGTGACGTAGAATCTTTAGCCTCACTTTCAGGATGATGGCTATTGCTAGCTGTCTTCAACGAGGGCTGTTATCACAGTTCAGTGATGGGAAGAATATTGCTATAACTACTTGAAAGCACTTATTCTGGAAAGAAGTCTCTCTATGCAGCACAGGACTGTTGTAAATACTATAGAATAAACCTAAGAGCTATGGCAGCCTTTGGAAAGGGATACAAGACATATATAGCTTTTTAGAAGAGATACCCTCCCCTTACTATTTATAAACCTGTTTCCACGATAGGACAGCTCATTTCCACGCAGGGTGTTGGTGACCTGTCTCTGTGCTAAGTGTCCACACACACAGATAGCGCCAACTCTCTGCTCTACCTCTTCTGCTTTTGTCTGAAATTGTTTTGTGTTGTATAACTGTACATGTGTTAACCATCAGAATGTTGCTTTTTGCTATTTCTGAAAGCTGTGACCTTTGTCAATAAAGCACTGAGGCTTGAGCGTTTTATATGCAAGAAGCATGTTTAGGAAATAAAAGACTAACTGTGCTTAGGAAATCAAGCATTTCCGGTTGACCTACACACTTCGTTATTTTTATCTTCAGGCTTTTTGTTTTGTTTTTGGTGAGGTGAGGTGAGGGCAGCAAATGGATTGCAGAAGGTAAGTTAAGGTAAGAGGATTTGTTACTGTAACAAAGCCTAAACCGGCCTTACAGGGAGGGACTCACAGATCAAGACCTTTTTAAAAAGAAAAAAATCATTAAAATATTTAATTTTATTAACAGAATATTTACATTTGAGACCTTATTTAATCATAGTGAATGCTCCAAGTTTAAAAAGCATTAGGCAGTAACCACACACAAGATGAAAACAGTGTAAACTATACAATACTTTATGTACATTTTTACAAAGTAACACTTTTTTAAATAATATAACTGGACACAAAAATATACACTTTAGAGAAATTCACATCAGTAATTGTATAAAGCTCTCTTCTAGGGTCCTGAAAATTTAGGACAAACATTAGCTCTGTAAATAAAGTGTTACTGTGACAGTCCTGAAAGGCCACTATATATATTTATCTACATATAGATATCACATTGACATTTTCAAGGCTACCAGCTTTACTATATAATTTTTAGATTATGTATTCAAGTGTTGAGGTCCTTATGATTATGCAAATATCAAAAGAATAGTGGTATAAGAAGCAGAACAGATTTAAACAGATTGAGCCAGATGGCTAGGCTCTGACCACCCCAATTTGAATTCTAAGTGGCTGATCTTTTCATTCTTCAGAACAGCCGTGAATAATGCTTTAAATAAAATTATGGCAAACAAGCTTGAAACATGATTCTGGTTTTCTACAATTTTCACAAGTTCTTTTAAATGCAAACAATTCTTTACCATTTCTTTTCTAGTGCATCTGCATTAAGGCTTTGAATTATTTGACCCAAGATTTTACAATGACTCAGGTTTTACAAGGTTAAAGCAAACAGGTCCATAACCATCCTGCCTAGTGTCGCTGAGTCAGCACGAGCAGGTAAAGGCTCAACACCTAAGGAAATGGCAGAGACGGAGTTACAGATAGAGCTTTAATTAAAGATGTGTAATAAAACAGTTTAGTGGCAAGAGAGTGGTGCTAATATAAACAAAAGGTTTCTTTTTGAAAGAAAGTGTAACATCTTTGGAAAACTGTCCGGTTCTTTCTTTAGTTCCCACGGAGTTCATGCAAGTATTTCTTAAGACAGTCTTAAAGTACACTGCAGATGGAAATGGAATGTACATCCAGAGCTACAGGTGAAAACTAAGACCTGGGTGCTGCGAGAGAGAGAAGTCTTCCTGATTTCCGTCACACATTCGTGTCCTGGAGTAAAGGTTCTTTGGCCTCTCCTGGCGCTTGTGTACTGTGAGGATGGCTGTGACTGCCACAGTGCTTCCTCCAACTGCTGGACCTTAAACTTAAATTAGTGTGTTCCGGAATAAACAAGGCAACGAGCAGAGCCAGCAGTACCGAACAGGCTCCAAAGAGGAAAGGGGGACCAGGGATGATGGAATTCTGAGGAAGAAACAATAGTTAATGTTTTTTGCACAAATACTCCCCCCAGCCCCCGTCCCCAGCCTCCAATGTCTCAGCAACTGTCTGCTCAGATTTTCTTTTTTTTTTTTTAAAGTCAATGCCTTTATTGAAGCAATAGCTATAAAATCACTTTTCAGGAGAAAAGGTATTTTTATTCTTATTGTAAAATCCTGCCAACAAAAAAATGGCAAAGTGGGCTGGAAAGATAGTTCAGTGGTTAAGAGCGCTGACTGCTCTTCCAGAGGTCCTGAGTTCAATTACAGGCAACCACATGGTGGCTAACAACCATCTGTAATGGGATCTGATGCCCTCTTCTGGTGTGTCTGAGGACAACAATGTGTACTCAAACCTTTAAAAACAAAAATCAAAAACTGGCAAAGTAACTTGGATAACTGTGGGTGGCTTTTAGCACAGAGCCTAAACTACACATGTTAATAATACACCTGTAGAATCGTGTTTCAAAAATAAATACAATGCCACTAACCACAAAAATAAAACATTTTAGCCCAAATCATATTCATTGTGGGCAAAACCCTACAGAAACCCTGTTTCTGTTGTATATGGCCCACAAAATTAAATAGGCTTGCCTGGGGTTCAATTCTTGCTTAATCGAGAAAACTGCAGAGATGTTAGTATTGGCTCAGTGGTCCATGTGGTTTGGGGTTGGTAATTTCAGTTGGGAAATAAAGCAAGCAAGTCAACAAATGTCCACCGTGCGTACATTCCATGTGGCCATAGATGGCAGCTGCCCAGCACTCCAGAAGTCAGAAGGAAAGAAAGTAGCAGGGTGGAATGGAGATGTGGCTGCCATGCCATTAGGCACAAATTGACAAAATGTGGTTTCAGGTGATTTTTTCATTTTAGTTTTTGCAAGATGATACTCGGGAAGAATAGTCTCTTAGGCTTTAGTTATTTTTTTTTTTAAGATTTATTCATTATTATATGTAAGTACTGTAGCTATCTTCAGATACCCCAAAAAAGAGGGTATCAGATCTCATTACAGATGGTTGTAAGCCACTGTGGTTGCTGGGAATTGAACTCAGGACCTTCGGAAGAGCAGTCAGTGCTCTTAACCACTGAGCCACCTCTCCAGCCCCAGGCTTTAGTTTTTAAGATTACTTAAGGCCTATTCATGCTAGAAAGTTTTACACAAAAGCTTTTGTTTTCAAAAATATCCTTTAATCCAGCCAAATAAATAGAGTATGTGAATGAAGAATTACCTGTTCAAAGTGATGCTGAGGGCTTGTGTTTGTCCCCAGGTCTGTCCCTGTGATTGGCAGTTCTTTAAGTTCCACATGGAATATGTAGAAAATGAACCCATAAAGGGCTGGTCCCAGACCATTGCACAATCCTCTGATCCCTGTTATCATCCCTTGAACAACACCTACAACATGTTTAAAACAACCACTCAGCACGTTATCCTTTCCTACTCTTTAAAAACAGCAAATGTGAAATCAATCGAAATGGAGATTCTTAACAGCAACTTACTCTAATGGTATTAAATGCTACTGAGACGCCATCAGTAGTTACTGCCCTATGCAAATGCAGGCCCAGGCATAACATAAGTCTAGGTAGCAAAAGCACTTGGCTCTTGGCAGTAAATCAGTCAGGAACTAAGTAAATTAAAAACTGTAAATTAAACACACTAAAAGCCATCAAACACAGTTTGCTACTACTGAGTGATTCTCAATTTCTCTCGGATCATCTTTGTAAATGAAATTGCAAGCTTTTTTTACCACAGGCTTTTCCTTCCTCATTTTACTAAATGACTGCCACTGTGCTACAACCCTCTTCTCTCTCCAAGCCAGGGAATTGTAGAGGGTTACGATGAGCCCTGAAGTACCTATCACAATAGCCCAACAGCAGTGAACCTCAATAGTAAATTAGGACATGAATGGACAGTGTTCTCACAGGCCTGCATGCTGAATGCTCCATGCTACTTGGAGTGCTACTTGTGAGGCCCTGGAATCAGAATGCTTCCGGTGAGTCCTTGGAGGGATGAATATCTTGTCCCTGGCTTCATCCCATCTACTCCCTGTCAACCAATATGATTAGTAGCTTCTACCACATGCCTCTACTGACATCTTCCTTCCTCTGGACCAACAATGAAACCAAGCCACCATGGACTGGACTCTCTGGACCCAGAGGCCCATATAAATCCTTTAAGATGTTTGTTGGGCACTTTGTCACGATGAAAAAGCCACAAACAGCCAAACATTCGATATTTAAGAAAGGACAAGTGACTAATGGCCACTGGCAATGAGTATCTCAGAACCTGCTTTAGCACAGGCAGCAAACTTAGAACATTATAAAGATACACTAGTTTAGTACTTAGGCAAGAGAAAAACAGATATAATGATATATTCTTTTAAGTGACTTAACAGAACTCCGCTCCACTCACCCTGTTGATCCGCGTCAGCAGTCCGTGAAACAAGGGCGCTAACAGCTGGAAAGGTGATGCTAGACATGGCTGCCACTGCCCCAGCAGCCCACATCATCCTGTGATCAAAGCAGCGAGACCAACGTTACTATTGCTTCTCCATTTTCCTGTCAAATCATACCAAGTCATCCTGACTGTGCAATGGCTGTGTGCGTTCTCTCTTCCTCTAAGTGGCTCTGGGCTAGTCAGTTAAAGGTGTAGCTCAGGTACTATGGGAGCAGCAACTACTTGTTCACAAAAAAAGTGTACTTTGTTGTACAATTGGGTTGTTCCAACCATAATGTGGAATATTCTTTGTGTTGGAAGATGAGAAGTTGAGTATTATACATAAAATTAATAAAGAAACATCAAGTGTATTTAAATGCAAGTCAGCGGTCTTCTAAAGTTCCCATGGCTTTGTGATTCACTGTAAAGGTCACTGGTTGACTGTAATGTCAGGAATATGGAGGGTACATAAGCTGGATGCCCCTGTCTTGTGGGGAAGAAATATTTCAGGTTTGTGGGCACCTATGCAAAGGCTAGACTGGAAAATAAATTACCCACTGAAACACATTCTCCGTGTTTACTAATATCCAAATCCAAAGAGGAGCTGGGCAACCTATCCCCAATCGTCCTGCAGGACAGCACCCTGTACGCAAAGCTGAGCTGAGTGCTGAGGCCAGGGGGAAGTAAGCGACTGCTCGCTCCCACTTGTCAGTGAACAACACTGGCTTTTGTTTTGCTTTTCTTAACCAGGAAAACAAAATATGTAATAAGCTGTCAGGGCTTTGTTGGCACAGAGTGCTGTGCTGTTTCCTAGTAACAAACTGATTAGATTAAATGCTCCTTAGAGATTTGATAGCTTAATAATCTCAGGGAGAAAAAGCCAGTGTGTAGCCTTCAGCCACTCTTGGATATATAAATATATGGGAAATTGTACTATGCATGCTTAAAGTGCAGCAAGAAACAGATTCAAGTCAATAGCTTAGCAAGGCTGGGGCTGGGTGTGTCATGTTTACCGGTAGAACTGCACTTGTGAGGGGGAGGGAGCCTTAGCTAAAGAAAAGACGGAAAGGGAGCAAGCCCCAGAACCCTTTTCATGGGGAGATGGCTGTGGGTAGGCTGCCCATGCCCCTGTAGGTGGCCCCACTTCCAGGCCAGGCTCACGAGGTCAGCACTGTTTTGGACTCTGGGTTAAGTTCACACACACCACATGTCTATGACGTTGGGACAAAGGTGTGTTGTGGAGCTGGAAAAGGATCGGGAAGCAGGTGGTAGTGGGCTGACAAATTATATCATACAAATAAAACTTCCAAAGAATATAGAAGAATTATAACATCCCAACATTTATACCTACCAAGGTTCGGAACCAAAGCCGTACCATGCCAGCTGCAATATTTGAAATCCCAGACCCAGTAAGATGGTGTTCTTATTTCCAATTGACCTCATGAGTAAACTCAAGACTATGGTCTGAAAGACAAACACAGTTATCACAAAAGAGTTTTGTTTTTCCTCTCTTTTAAAAAACTTGCATTTATTTATTTTCAGGAACTGATTTTCTCCCTGATGGCAAGTACCTTTACCTACAGAGCCATCTTGCTGGCCCATGTCACAAAGTCTTTAAAAAGAGACAAGAAAAAGTGTTTCTTTCCTCTAATGAAGTAGCTTTTAACCCACGTGCAGAGTCAGCGCTAGAAAGCTCCAGTCACACTTTCTATCTCCTTACTTAACACCTACAGAGGCCCACACTGACAAACACCTCCGGGCTCCTGATGGAGAGGACCATCATCTAACAGCCTGAAGGAAATCCAAAGCCACGTGAGCCCTGTGGTGCTCTGAATGAGAACGGCCCCCTTCAATCATCTGTTTTCAATACTTGGCCCCAATATTGGTGGAACTGTTTGAAAAATATTAGGTATGGCCTTGTTGGAGGGGGATGCCACTGGATGTGGGCTTTGGGACCTCAAACACCCCACTGTTCTCAGCACTCTGCTCCTGCATGTGGACCAATCAAGCTCTCAGTACTGCTTCAGCATCAGCCTATTTAGCAGATGCCATGTCCCCACCAGCTTCTATGTTCTGGAACTGTTAACCACAGACTCAACTTTCTATAAATTGGCATGGTCATAGTGTCTCATCACAGAAATACAAAAGAAACAAAGATATACCTCAATGCTATCCTATGGCCGCATAAACTTCATCTAAGCCTGCTGTTGAAATTGTGAGGATTCTATGAACTATGAAGTAAGATTCAGGCAATTTATATTTAAGAGCACAGAGTTTGTAAAGACATGATGGGCACAATCTTTGAGATCTTGGATGAATCCACTTCAGTTTTTTTCTTACCAAGTAGAACTAACAGCAGCAAGTTCAGAATTCAATACTGGATGATGAAATGAATCATATGAAGTGCTTAGAGTTGTGCCTAGCACATAGGAAGCATCTCATAAATGGCTTTATCGGTAGATGGACATTCCCATTGTTCTAACGTACATGAAATTCAGCAGGGATTAGGTAGGGCATCAAAACTAACTTTGCTACTCTAACTACTGTGGAACATGCGCACAAAATGACTAAGTCTGTAGAAGCGGTACCCAAATCACTCTCATTACTTCCTGACACATCAGATAATTAGAATGAAAGTTGAAATTTAATCATTTAACTTTTTATGAGGTTTGGTGACAAAAGCAAAACTTCTTTTACAGCTAGGTGTGTGGTGACTCAGGTCTCTAGCCTGAGGCTAGTCAGGAGAACTGACCTATGTTTGAGGCCAGCCTAGGCTACAGCTGAGTTCTAGGTTAGCATGAGTTAGAATCTCTGAGTCCTTGCCTCAAAAAAAGATTCCTAGAAGGATTTTCAAATGAGAACCCATGACCACTGGACCAGACTCCTAGAAACATCTGAAGACTCAGCTTTCTTCTCTAAGACTCTGGTAGAAGTGCACAGCATACAGGACAAAGTCCCTGGGCCTGTCCACCTTGTGGGATTAGACTCTGGTAGCCACGCCACAAAATGCCCCACCCAGTAGCTTGCCAGGATAAGATCAATTCACGGGGAAAAAAAAAAAACTGGATAAAGCTAGTATTTCACATGTATGAGAAAATTTCAACTTTTATTTCCTCTAATAAGATTTTGGGTATGCTCCATCCACTTCCTTATACTGTGGGTAGACAGTATTACACGTGACAACTTACATATTAGGACGACTAGAATTTGTAAACTCCAAACTGCTAAGTCTTAGAGCTATAAATCCAGCATCCCACAAGAACTTGTGAAACTTGTTTGTCATAAGGAGTCACTTCCCTTGCCTCTGGCAAAGGGACAAGTGGCTCACTGGCCTCCTGGCTCCTCAGTCCTATTCACAAGTATCCTGTGCCCTCCTTTCTCTCCTCCTCACACCCACTGCCTCCTAGTCTCTCGTTAGTCCCGATTCCTAGCCTCTGCCCTGGTCTCTTCCAAACGCCCTTGGCTGTTCTCTCGTACCTGCAATAAAGACTTTCTCCTAGTGAATAGTCATAGTTTCTTCACTACACCCTCTTACGTTCTGGGAAAGTGCACTCAAGGCCATCCCTAAACATAGTACTTACACCTCAAAAGTCCTGCTTCCTCTTAAGACTCTAGGGCAGTGGCTCTCAGCCTCATGTTGTGCTGATCCCCAACCTTATCCATCTGTTTTTGTTGCTACTTTATAACTTTAATCTTGCTGCTATAACTTATAATGTAAACAGCTGATCTGTGACCCCATGGGGTCATGGCCCACGCGCTGAGAGCCTCTGCTCTAGGGGCTCACAGGGTAGAAAGCAGGCCCTCGGCATTGGTGCCCCCAGAGTGATATGCCCTGCTAAAAGACAATCACCTTGATGAAATCCCCTCAGCCTGAGGCAGGCACCCAGCTGAAGGGCCAGCTCTGGGCACAAGCGTGCACTCTTCCGGGATGTGAGGCTCAGGAAGCTGACACTTCCCAAAGGAGATCCCAGCTACCAACAAAGCCTCTTATAAAACAACACCTACGGCCCATCACTCAACCCAACCGGCTAATACTGCTAATTTATGACCTTTCTCAATTTAAAAAGCCAGGACCAAGAAATCCTAATTCAGGAATGAGTTCAGTAAGAAAGACCCTGGGAACACACACACACACGCACGCACAACAACAATACTTCTCCTTGTGTATTGCTAGCCTGTTTACCTTGTAAGTGGGAGCCAAAGGTAAATGTACTTTTTTAAGGGAACTAGAAGTCACTCAGAAACAGAATCCAGAAATACTGGTCACCTCCCTTCCTGGGGCCACATCCTGTGTATAATCACTAAGTCAGACTCTGTAAGAATCTCTCACACCCAAAGACTAAAAGACCCACTGTGACAACAATCCCTGTTTACCTGCTGGCCTTCCACGAGCCCCCTGGAATTTACTCCCTAGCCCTTTTCCCCTTACCCACACCAGCAGTGCCAGACAGGCCTCTCTGCTTTCTTATTCACGCACCAGGAGCACTCTCACCCTTGGGGCATTAATCTCAATATTCAGCAACTTAGAATTCTCCTCAGCTATATCTGTACATCCTTGACCAGATGCCACCTTGTATATAAGTACTCCTCAAATTACCCCTACCCATAAAACCCTATTCAAGTTTCTCCACCACTTCCTGTTCCTTAAAGTTATGTCAGCAACATAAACAAAGTTTCCAATTGACCCATCCAATCTGTCTCATTCCCTAGAATACAGTCTGGATAGCAGGAATCATCTGCAGCTTAACCAGGGTCTGTCAGTACTGTGACCTCCAGTAACTATTTGAAGAGTAAATTCACAGAGCAAGGAGTCCTGACAGGAATCAATAAACGGTCATGACAGGTACAATAAACTATATGTACCCATCCAAAACTCTCATCAATTACTAGCTCTGCTAGCAAGTTTTTAACTCTACAGATCAGACTTGTTTCTAGCCAGGCATGGTGGCAGAGGCCTTTAGTCCCAACACTTGGGAGGCAGGAGGATCTCTGTGACTTTGAGGCCAGCTTGGTCTACATAGTAACTTCTTAAAAGAGTTAGAACTACTTACTTAGAGAGAGCCTGTCTCAAACAAACAAAAAAAGGTCTCACCAAAATGCCTGTCTTAATTAGGGTTTTACTGCTGTGAACAGACACCATAGCCAAGGCAACTCTTATAAGAACAACATTTAACTGGGGCTGGCCTACAGATTCAGAGGTTCAGTCCATTATCAAGGAGGGAGCATGGCAGCATCCAGGCAGGCATGGTGCAAGAGGAGCTCAGAGTTCTACATCTTCTTTATCTAAGATTGGCTTCCAAACTGCTAGGAGGAGGGGCTTAAAGCCCACGCCTACAATGACACACTTCCTACACCAAGGCCACACCTCCTATAGCACCAAGCATATTCAAAGTAGCACAAGGCCTTTACTGAGTAAAACCTCATTTGGATGACATCAGTTTAACTAAAGCAGAAACTCACCTGTGCAATAATGGACAGAATGCCAAGGACTGCTATGAAGGCTGCCACACTTTCTGGGGAAAATTTCATTATCTAGAAGGTTTCCAAAACAAGTAAAATTAATGAAAAAGGAAGCACAGCACATATATACTCATGTAACACTAGTACATGTACGATTAAATGGCTAGAAAAATGACTATTGACAACTTTTCATTCTAATTTTAATCATACACATTTTTCCTTCAGGAAAAAAATGGCTTATCATATTTAAAATACCTTCTTATATATAATAGACCTCTTTTATTTGGCCATAACTAAGCTATCAAGCACCCAAAACCATTTTAAAAATAAGTACAACATGAGGTCCTGGTTTCACCTCCAGTACCAAGGATGGGGAGCATAAGGCGGCCGTGTGGCGGAGGTTAAGCTCTTGTTGGCCATTCGTTTATAAACGTGTTGTGGGGCAGTTCTACAGTCACCTGGGAAGAGAGAACCTCTACTTAAAGCTTTCATCAGCCTGGCCTCTAGGCGAGTGTGTGGGGACATTTCCTTGACTCTTGACTGATGGAGGAGGGCCCTGCACACCATAGATGGTACCACTCTGGAGCACGCGGTCCTGGAAGGAGCAAGCAGAAAGCAGCATTCCTCCATAGTGTCTGCTTCACTTCCTGCTTCCAGGTTTCTGCCCTGATTCCCTCCAAAGATGGGACTGTACATGGAATATAAGCTAAATAATCCTTTCTTGCCTGAGTTGCTTGTGGTGAGTGTTTTATCACAGCAATAGAAGGCAAACTAGGACAAGTATTCATTTTAAAGATGACCACAGCTCCTGTTTTTACAGCGCTCAACATGACAAGCTTGCTTTGGTAGGACGGCCTTACCTGTCTGAGGTATAAGAAGAAGCTGGAGTACTGGCCGGCTTCAGGTAGGTAGGAGAGAAACACCGTGATACAGATCAGCAGCACTATGGAGTCTTGGCCCACTTTTTTTAAAGACTAGAACAGGAGAAACACAACACATGCTCACATCAAAACCTCACGCTTACAACTAGTTCTCTTTTTTTTCATCCTACTCAAACTAGTCTGAAAAATATTTCAAAGTGTTAAAATGTTTTTTGGTTTTTTGAATTCCTTTTGGTGGTGCATGCTTCTATTTGCAGAACTAAAGAGGCTGATACAGAGTGATCTCCAATAACAGGCCACCTTGGGCTGCATAGCAAGACCCTGTTAATAATAAATATACAGATAAACTTTAAGATGCCCCCCGGCCCCCAAGCATCCAGAGAGAAGTATCTATCTGCATCCCACTGAGTCAGGTATTCTCTTTTGCCAAGGGAAAACTTACTGCAAAGGGGTCAGCCTGTTCCCATGAAATGGGAGCTCCCCACGATGCTGGCCGCATCTTCTCAGGCAATGACTCTGGCACAGCAACAAGGATAAAACAGATGTCTAGCAGAGCTATTGCTGTAGCAAGGACCACCACTAAGCTGTCCCCATACACTCGTCCAAGGTAAGCTCCAATTGCAGGGCTGGTAACTAAGCTGGCAGCGAACGTAGCAGAAACCTACAATCAAGAACAGAGAAGGGGTTTATGTGGGGCTCCCCTGTCAACACCCATCCTGCTCTGCAAGCCAGGCGCAACTGTACTCTTCCTGTGCTCCCTCGCAGGAAGGTCAGCACATCGGCTTCTTGCTTAAGGAGATGATCCAGCCTCTCAAACTTCCTTTTAAACTTTGGAGCCTTTTGTGTGAGTATATCCTAAAGACCAACTCATAGGAGAACAGACCTACAAGCCAACAAGGAACTGAAAGGTGACTGGCTGGGGAAGTGAGGAGCCCAGAGCCCATGAACAACACACCCTTCCTGCCCTATGCTGTCCTCAGCACTGTATCCATCCCTTGCACTCTCTATAAACAGTCTCAAATCATTCACTGCTGTAAGGGAATCAATTTCACTGTGAGTTTTCTCATCAAAATTAAATAGATAATTAAATGTTTATGATGATACATATTTAGGGCTAGCTGAAATCAGACTTAGAGACTTTTAACAGAAGGACCAGGAAGAGCAAAAATACCTGTCACTGAGACCTTCTTTCGACCTCTAAAGAGGTGTGGACAAGCCTAGCAGAGGCAAAGATTAGAGAGAACCCAGTAACCCCAGACAAAGCTGGCTCACCACACAGTGAGCTGCAAATCAGCAGATGTGAAAGCAGATAACGCCTAATCAAAACCATGGTCTTCAGAAGGAACTAGAAATTAGAGCCAGGATTGCTAACTGCCTATCTAGAGTGAGGCCCTATGTTCACTCCAGTATTCAGAGAAAAAAGAAAGAAGAAATGAAAATGGAAACTTTACTGTTTCTATGCCATTTTGGCTTTTGAATGTAGCTAATCAACACAATAGTGTTTATTTGCAACTTTATGAATAATGATTAAAATGAATCCAGGTATTTTTTTAAACATTCACTCATGTATGTATGTATGTATGTATGTATGTATGTATGTATGTATGCATGCATAGAAGTCAGAGGACAACTTGTCACAGTTGGTTCTCTACATTTTACTATGTGGGACCCAGGAATCAAGCTCAGACCATCACCCCTTCTCATCTTTACTGGTAACACCCTCATAAATATAAAATAAAATGGAAACAAAAACAAAAAACAAAACCTACAAGCTGCTATTTGAGGGTCCTGTGTCTCTCACAATTAAATTTTTAAAAAGCTGTATCTTTTAACCCAAGCATCCATCAAGAGGCATTCACCTCTTAATTAACAAAATGTAGTTTGTCCCAAACACGAAAACACTACACAGCAACTTGGATAGATCGGGTAATCTCAAGAGTGCACTTAGCCGAAAGATCCTAGACATAAAAAGACTGACTTATACTATGCAATTTGTATGAAATGTCTACAAAGGCAAAAGCATGGAGACAGAGTGCAGCCTGCTGTCTGGCCTCAGGGTGTAGCGGATGATAAATGGGTCTGAATGTTCTTTGGGTCAATGGAGATATCCTAAAACCAGACAGCACGGTGTCTCATTATGGCGCCAGAGCACAGAGCAGGAGCTGCCACGCGTGGGGCAGAGGCGCTCACTTCCGCCATCACCCCAGGTGAGCTCACTTCTGCAATGCAGTCAAGGACACCAGAGCAGGCTCCCTCTGTGTTTTTCCCTCTCAATCCTGCCAGCCTGTGGCCATTTCTTTCGGGCAGAAAGGAGAGGACCACAAAGCTCACTTTCTCCTGTCTCTACAGCCACATCATCTCTGTGTCAGTGTCATTTGCTAGGCTATGCCTTTAAAGGTTGGAAATGCGTCAGTTGATCTCGGTCAAAACTATGAGGTGACCAAGCTGGAAAATTCTTTTTGTTGATTTTTCTTTTGAGTGCCTTACAACTCTGGCTGTCCTGGAAATTGCTCTGTAGACCAGGTTGGCCTTAAATTCAAAGATACCTGGGTCTGCCTCTGGCTCCTGGGACTAAAGATATGCACGACTAGCCTTGTGGAGTTTTGTCTGTCATGCCAGCGCAGGGGCAGCAGTAAGCCAGCCTGGGTATAGTAAAGCCCTCACTAAAAAAGAAAAAGGCTTTGGCTAGGAAAAAGTTAGTTACTTCAATATAACCGTAAGCTCCAACTGTATTGTCATGATAGTTGGACAACTCTACACGAAATGGATGGATTTAAGTGTACTTCAAGAAAACTGGTTTTCTAAAAACAAAAACATAACAAAACAAAAACCAACCATCACCAAAACAACAACAAAAACCCCACTGGCTATCAGCCTCATCATTACTTACAGGTTTAACCCCACAACTAAATCCACTAGTACTTTGTTTGAGTTTGCCCCTACATTTCTCCCTACCCTTCCTTTCCCAAATTCTTCCACCACCCTCGTTTTTTGCAATACCTTTGAATCAGAAATCATCTTTCAGGGAACTAAAGCTCAGGCAGCTACAACACCCAGTCCTTGTTTGTCACACATGCATCTCGGGTTTGCTCAAACTCCTCACTGCCCTACAGCTTTCTATTTAAGTAACAGTATAGGACTATGGTTCTGACAGTCATTTTATTCTTAGATTTGAAAGGAAATCAGACTGAACTACAATTAGTCACCATAAATATCAGCAAGCAACTGTCTGAGGACACTCTTTTCACCTTACGAGGTGTGTGTGCACGTGTGCAGGGCCGGTCCACCATGACACACATATGGAGGTCAGGAGAGCTGCAGAAGTCAGTTCTTTTCTACCATGTGGGTTCTGGAGATCCAAACCAGGTCATCAGACAGGCTAGCAAGCCCGTTTACATCGTCAGGCACGCCAGCAAGCCCGTTTACATGCTGAGCCACCTCTCTGGCTCTGGTTATTACACTTTTTTTTGGTTTTGTTTTTGTTTTTTGTTTTTTCAAGACAGGGTTTCTCTGTATAGCCCTGGCTGTCCTGGAACTCACTTTGTAGACCAGGCTGGCCTCGAACTCAGAAATCCGCCTGCCTCTGCCTCCCGAGTGCTGGGATTAAAGGCGTGCGCCTGGCTGGTTATTACGCTCTTAAAAGGAATTGTGTACACATACACACAGACACACAAAGCCTCAAAAAAGGTTTACCAAACCCTAAACTAAATGTTAGCCTCTTATATTTTATATTAATTCAATGAGTTATTAAATTAGTAATTTTATTTCCTTATTTTAGAATTCCATTAAAAATGATAACACAGATAGATAAACAATCATTTAAATTATGACAACACGTATAGATAGTTCCTGAATAGTAACTGTGAAAGCTTGTATGGTTCTAGATTTCTGCGTCTTGTTTAATTAGCCTAGATTAATTGACTGATATACATCAGTCTCCTTAATTCTGAGATTACAGACATGAACCATCACATCTCTGAAAAGACTTAAATGCAATCTAATGCGTGACTATAAGTGTACTTCTTGCAGAAAGGGACACTTACTACAGACATTTTACAGCAGACACAGAAGCCTGCCGGAAGGAAGAAGTATACATACCAGTCCGTAAGCCATACTCCTTTCATGCTCTTGAGTTATATCTGCTACATATGCAAATACCACAGAGAAGGTTACTGCAAAAACCCCAGAAACAGAGATAACAGCAAAGTACCACCTAAGAATGAAAGGCAAGCAAGAAAACCTGGTTAGTACACGCACCATCACTTAAAATGCTTCCCCTGCCTATTAGTTACAGTACGAACAACTCATTTCAGCCAGGAGCTTTCCAGGACAATGCATAAATGATCACATCTGTAAGTCCTAGGCCAGTTACTGCGAAAATGTATAGCTAGAAATGACCCTCCCTAGCAGCTCAGCCTCTCTAGAGAATTCAGCACTTAACATTAGACAGTATATACTGGTAACTCTCAATCTGATCAGTTAAACTGCCAAGGGCTTGACTGTTCTATAACAAACAACAATAAAATAAAAGCCAGTATGATTCACGCCTGCACACAGACAAGTCCCTGCATGCTTGTATACACAAGGTACATGTTTCCCTCCAGTTATTTTTGGCTCTCCAATTGTTGGCAAAACAAACTCTTTACACTGAAGGAACCTAAATGGCAGTGCTCATAAAATTAAGACAGCTACTATAAAGAAGAGACAGGTGGGAAGGTGGCTCATGGGTAACTAGCTTGCTGTATGAGCATGAAGAACTGGATGCAGGCCCTCAACCAGTACATATACATGAAAAGCTGGGCACGGAGGTGAGCCCTGTCACCGCAGCACTCGAGCATGGAGCGGGGGCTCAGCAGCCAGTCAAGTCTAGCATAAAAAGTGTGCTCTCTCGGCTTAGCGACTTTCTCCAAAATCAAGGTGGAGAAGTAATTGCCACTAATAAGGCCAGTATTAATCTGGCCTCCACCTTTAGTCATTAACATTCACACTACCATTTCATCAGGACTTTAGTGCTACTAAGTTTTCAATCATAGTCCTTTCCAAAATACATTTTTTGTTAGATTCCTTTGGTTAAGATTTCATTTGCATCTTCAGCATGTTCATCAAAGCCTTGAGTTTTAAAGCTGGCATTTAACCTATGAGAGAAGACCCTTTCACATATTTCCTAAGTATTTCTAGACACTCACTGGAAATATCTACGCCATGGAGTACAAAGAGCACTAGAGAAAAAAATGTACACAGACACATCCCTGCTGGTTGGGGCATTTGTTCTGTGTGTATGACCTTGCTCTCCTTTTCTCTAGGTGAAGAATAACACACATGCACTTTTGTTTGTTTTCTGCTTTTCAGGACAGGGTTTCTCTGTGTAGGCCTGGGTGTCCTGGAACTCAGCTCTGTAGAAAAGGTTGGCCTCAAACTTAAGAGATTCAACTTGCCTCTGCCTCCTGTGTGCAGGGACTAAGGGTGTATGCTGGAACAACCCCAGTTATAATCCTAATTTTTATTAGAGTGGCTGAGAATGTTCTTGTAATACAAGTATAGAGAAATCTGACAAAAGATATGTGTTCTGTAGGTAAGAGCAGGATTTAAAAGAAGGTGGTATTGAAGGCTGTGTGCCTGTAACCCAGCACTCTTTGTGACCCTGGGCAGGATTCAGAGATCAAGCCCAGTCTCTGCTACATAACAAGACCTTGCTGCAAAAACAAAGTAAAACAAAACAGATCACATCAAAAGCCAGCAAAGTTTGTAGTCACACTTTCCGTTGTTCACCTAAGGCTGATAAGACAGTGGGGGCTTCAGGAATGCTAAGGTGACTGTGAAGGGAGCGGAGACAGAGTGGAGTCTGGGTCGCTATAACTTACACTCAGGCTCAAGACTGCTGAACTCAAGAATCTTCCTGATATGAAAAGGAATAAACAGATTTTGAGCATTTATCATTTTGGGCTTTTTTTTTAAAGATTTATTTATGTATTTATTTTATGTGAGTACACTGTTGTTCTCTTCAGACACACCAGAAGAGGCCATTACAGATGTTTGTGAGCCACCATGTGGTTGCTGGGAATTGAACTCAGGACCTTCGGAAGAGCAGTCAGTGCTCTTAACCGCTGAGCCATCTCTCCAGCCCCATTTTGGGCTTTTTTTAATAAATCCATTCCTAATGAATATAGATAGGGATGAACTGTACAAAATCCCTACTTAAGAAAATACATGTCAGCACATCTCTCCAGTTTCTAAAGATTGCTTTGAAATCTGGGCCATGAAATTAAAAAGCACGTTTGCTTGCAGATCTCGATGCTTCTAACAACAGCATCTAATTGCAAACCCTCACCACATTATTCAGATATTGGGTTTCAGCCCCTTGAGCCTTCTTATCTGTGTCAAAGAAAAAAATACTAAGAATAAAATTAAATCTAAACAGCTAAGCCCAGGGTCTCAGAAAAGGACAAGAAATGAAGCAGCATTGGGAGAGCACCAGCAGACCTGGCTGCTTCACTGCAGAGGGGAGCACACTTACCACGGGCTGATCTTCATCAGAGGAATAGGGGCACACGTGAAAAACACTGTTAGCAGCAGGAAGGACTTTCGGCCCCAAACATCAGAAAGAGCACCAATAAGTGGGGCACTGAGGAATGACAACAAACCCTAGAAATCCAAATGGTAAAAAAAGGATTGATGCTCAATATGCATGAGCCAACAATCAACTCTTCTGCTGGAACAAAAAAACTTTATAGTAACTCTACTTCTAGGATAAATAAATCATTTAGTTTTAAATAAACAGTAATTTATTTCTTACCTACATACTGTTTTAAAATTTCTTTAGGTTGGCTAAGGAAATCATCTGTTGGCTTCTGCCTGAGTATTAACTATGAAACTACAGGAATGAAGCCAGCCATTCTGGAAGACTATCACAGGTTATCTGGTTTATACTGGGAAAAAGACTTTATAAGCAGACTACATGGATGAAGGGTTTGGGAGTAAATTTTTTCTTTCTCCCCACTCTCCTTAACACCAGGTTGTAATGTTGAAAGAGCACTAAAACCTCTTAAACGAGAATTCTAATATAAAAATAAGAAATATAAAGTCGGAGTCAAAGCTTATATAGAGCCCAGAGTCCAAAAAGAATTAACTAATAACTCAAATTATACTCTATCTAGTTATAAAAACTTTATTCCTCAGGGATACAATCAGCATACAAAACTATAAATATAAATACATGTGTGTACATGTGCACACACATAGAACTAACCATACCTTTACTCCTTGAATTAGGCCATTCATCAGAAATGTATGTTTAGGGAAGGTTTCATGCAATACCTAAGACAAAGAAAAAAGCCACATTACATTTTACTCTCGGTAAATTGTCCACGTTAACATTTTCAAACAACTCCTACCCTTGGCTTTTCTTTTTTTTCTTTTCTTCCTTCCTTCCTTTCTTCAAGATAGGGTTTCTCTGTGTCTCCCTGGCTGTCCTAGAACTTGTTCTGTAAAGCAGGCCGGCCTTGAATTCAGAGATCCACCTGCCTCTGCCTCCCAAGTGCTGGGATTAAAGGTGTGGGCCTCCTCCGCCAAGCTCAAACAACCTCTCATAATGCAGTCTAGTTTTATTTCATATGGATTTCCAGATTAGCATGGTGCTGTGGGCTCTCAGAGATGGAGCGACTGAGCTCGCTCGTCTGGCTTGGAAGCCAGCGCTTCTTCCACTCAGAACACTGCCTGTTCTGACATGGGGAGGCCACGAGAGAGAGGAAGAATGCCATTAAGCGTACTCAGGACATTTTGCAAGAACCAAGACATCTCCCCTTTCCTTTAGTTCCTCTTCTTGCCAATGACAAGAGACCTTGGAAAACATATTTTTTATAAATAAAAAATGAGAAACTTAGAGGAAACTGGAGGAGAGCTCTATGGTAGAGCATTGCCTGGCACAGACAAGGCCCTGCCTGGGATTTATACCCAGCGGAGATGAAAGATGAAAATAACAAGTAACTGTGAATTAAAGAAGCACATGAACGAGAAAAAGCATGTTTCTGGTTTTGTTTTTATACAACCTGGAGAGGAGTAGGAGGAAAGACCCCACCAGCATCTACCACTAAGTTGGCAACACTGCTAAGCAACTTACTATGCACAGGCAGCGCTCTCTTATTTGTTGGGAATAATAATTATCTAGTTTCAAAATCGCAAAGTTACAACTGGAGGTTTTAGAGTACGTGATTAGCATGCATGAGGCCCTACACTAATTCCAGGACAGGAAGGGAGGAAGTGAGTGAGCACTGCTAGCCTGAGGTATCTTTTTCTCGTCTTTTAAAGGGTTTTATTTGTGTATGTGTCACATGCTTGTTAGTATCTATGGGGGCCAGAAGAGAACGCTGGGTCTCCTGAAGCTGAAACTGCAGATGGTTTTGAACTGCCAGCAGAGGTGCTGGGAAACAAACTAGGGTCCTCTGATGAAGAGCAAGTCCTCTCAGCCATGAAGCTCTCTCGTCACTTCAGATGAGGTGACATCATCTGTTAGTTACAATAAAGGCCCAAGGAACTGAAGCAGGGACTCTGCACCACACTCAGGGTGTTTAACTTCAGCTTTATCAGGACCGGGAATAAACAGAGTTCAGAGGCAGAGCACTCATCAGCTTGCATGAGGAAGCCCTACACTCTTTTGTTCGATTTTACTATCGAAGCTTTAAGGCCTAGAAATTTTGGAAGCATCACTGAACAGATAACACATTATAATTGTCTCTATTTGACTTACTCTCATAATGGCAGAGGTAAAGGCCACCGAGAAGCTACACATTCTTGTCACGTCTCGACACACAGTGGGTAAGATTTCAGGAGAACCTTCCCATCAGACTTAACACAGTTCTATCCCATGACTCCAGCTCCTATGCAAGCTGAGGCAGGGGCTTACAGAGTTTATGGCAAGCCTGGGCAGCATAGTGATAACCCTTCAGGAGCTAGCGTGCGTGCACACCCCATACACACACCCCTACATTCTGAACAACTATGGATCCATTTTAGGTAAGTTAGCTCTACTTTTTAAAAAGAAAAGGACCTCTATCAAAATGCATTCAAACTAGCATTCTTATAGCTAAGTATATTACTGAGAGAGCTATCCTAGCTTTAAATAAATGACAGATTATAAAGAAAAACTACTTATTTGAAGATGATTATGGCCTGTGTATTCAAACCTTGTAACCTTGTAACCTTGTTAAACATCAATATTTTATACACAAAAAGCAATGATTATGTAGGTGTAGATAAATCTGCCATACAATATGGATTGTGAACATTTTTAGACTCTTGCAATCTACTTACATGGTCATTTGATTTTTTTTTAAATGAACAATCTTTAATGTCTCATGAGTATAAAATGATCAAGCTCATGACCACACATACAAGTAAGCGAAGTGTTTTAAATTTCTCTTCTCGGGGCCTGGAGAGAGAAATGGCTTCATGACTAAGCACTCCCGAGCTGCTCTTCTAGAGACTCAGAACTACCTGCAAACCCCGTTCCAGGAAACCTAATACCTCCGTGCGGGCACCAGGTGCGCGCGTGGTGGACATACATACAGGCAGGCAAAATACCCATACATGTCATTTCTTAAAAATTCTACCCTGAGCTTCTGTAAGCTGCTTGCGCCTCCCACACAGACTCCTCTATGTGTGGGAATGGCACTCAACTTTCTTTTCCTCACTGACTGAGGAAATTATCCATCACCTGAGCTGTTGGTTCAGGAAAACAGACCTCTATGATTCCAAATCTTGAAAAACATATGTAACATCACTTTTAGCCTTTGTAGATCGTGAGCTCAAATGAAACAAACTGACTTAGGAGAAGAGAGCTATGCAATTTACCTCAAAATAATTATGTTGAGTAATAAGGGCCCTGGATTTCACCTTCCTTAAACCAATCAGTGTAAAAATCCCTCCTCTCTCCCTACCGATCAGGGCGACCATGTCTCTGCTGGGACACACCCACACGTGTGCCACCACCCTAGGTCAGGGATACTTGCAAGAGATAACAAAAGCAGTAAGTACAGGCCACTTCTCAGGAAATGACCAGTTAGTGTCGGATAGCTATGGAAAGGGAAACAGGCCACCTTTTCTGCCATAGAAAACTAGTATGTACATTAAGGATTACTTACCACCAATGTGGGTGCTGTCAGTAGTCCCCAAGCAAAAAACTCCAAAAAGATGACAATAACCGCATGATACACACTAGGGGAGCCTATTCCTTGAGGCTGTAAAAGACAGGTTTTCAAAAGTTAAAAGTTAACAGTGTACTCCGGAATAACTCACAATGATGAAGATATTCAATACTTACTGAGTAAGAACATGCTACCTAACAATGGGGTATAGCTAGTCTAAACTGCAGTTTGGACTCTTTAACCAATTTTAGTCTTTCAGTTGAGGATCTGCATTCAAACAAACACCTAAGGTGTTTTGTCACAAAAAAGACAAGTTAACACACACACTGGTTAGAAATAAACTCCAGGGCGGAAAAGATGGCTCAGGTTAACAGCACTTGTTAAGTCTTCCAGATGACCTGGGTTTGACTCCCAGCACCCACACCCTCGTTAACAGCCATCTGTAACTCCAGTCCTAGGGGATCCAACACCCTCTTCTGGCTTCTGCAGGCACCAGGCACACATGCAGTGCAATACGCAAAAAATAAAAATAAAAATAAATAAATCCTTAAAAAAAAAAAGTGGATGTGTGTGGGAAGCAACTCCATTGCCCAGGAGGGCATTCGATGATGCTACACCTTGCACACTGCCTTAGGGATAACAATTAAATCCCTACCCCCTCTCTTTGTATCCTGTGGCATACCAGAGTGGCTAACACCTACAACCTGACTCTTACTGACAGTTATGTGGTTGCTAGGTGACTGAGGGTAGCCTACACTCTGCCCTGCACTAACAATGACTCAACTTACTGTTTCCAACTTTACAACAGAACAAAGGCAATACAGATTGAGAAGCAAGCAGGCAGCAAATTTTGACTTCTTTCCAGGGATTGTGATATACAACACAAAACTCTCGTGGCACTGAGCAGTGGCTGCAAGCCGGAGCTCCCAGCCAGCAGTGCAGTCCGGGGCTAAGGAAGGACCAGTGAATCCCCCAGCCACCCATACACTGGTGACACTGCCAAGAGCTCTGCTGACTCTCAGTGGTGCTGTGTGCTGTGAATGACGGTGCTTTCTGCTCTCACAGAGAAGTAACAGTTTAGTTACAGAAAAGAAAAACTTCTCTAAGTGTTCAATTTGTATACTTATTTTATATGCTTGTATATCCAGGGATGCATAAAAATTCCTCAGGAGAAAGGGCTCTCAAGTAGAAAGGTTTAAAGAACACTCATCCGATGCCCCCTTTCCATTCTCAGTGGGAAAGTGACAGTTATTCCACCAACTCCAGCAGCAAACTTAAACTTCAGTATGCCTACAAACTGAACACGTTAAACAAGACAAAACTGAAATTTACAAATCGTGACCTGAAGTCAAACAGTCATCAATATCTAGGATGGAGCCTAACTTTAGGACTGGTCTGTGTCTCACTCATTATTTTAAGATAATCTCTAACAAAACTATTTCACATAATGGACTTCCTATTTTATACCTTGAGAAGTCGACCCACTGTGAAGGATAAGCAGCCACATCTGCTTTCAAAAGGACAAAACCAATTTCAGGGATCTTGATGCACCTCGACTAAAAGTACCAACTCTCTAGCTCTGGCATCTGAGCATCAAACCCAGGGCTCCACAAATGCTAGACACGTGCTCTACCACCAAGTTATACCTCCAATCCTTAAATCTTATCCTTACCTAACTGAAACAATGTAAACCAAAACTTGTGCTTTTAAATAATTGAATATTTTAAATCATATGTACTTGTCAGAATACTACTTTAGAAAAACTACTTACAAACAAGTTATACTACAATAATCTTCAACTTTTGGCAGATACCATGATTAAATGGGTAAGCAGTAATCCTAACTATATTCGTTTAAACAAAATATATAATCTAAGAAAACAGCTTGCTAATTTATCCACATAAACACCCATTTGAAGCCAATACTGATGCATAAGCTACGGAGGTGCTGCCT
The DNA here is from genome assembly GCF_000001635.26 of Mus musculus. Lineage (NCBI taxonomy): Eukaryota > Metazoa > Chordata > Mammalia > Rodentia > Muridae > Mus > Mus musculus. Next base: position 116,653,360 of record NC_000069.6, read on the forward strand.
ACCACACACCTACCAAAGATAGTACAGCTGGTACTCTACAGCAAGGGGTTCTGCATCCACCAATCCCGCCAGCTGCACATCAAAAATCATGTTCACACTGAACACGCAGCTCTTCTGTCACCATTGCCTAGGAAATAGTCTGCCAACCGTCACAGAGCAGTGGCACTGAATGAGATCCTACAAGTAACCTGGAGATAAGAAAGTACACAGGAGGCTGGGTATCTATTATTTCAAATAGTATGCAATTTTTGAGCATCAGCATCTTCTGGCATGGGAGGGGAGTCTTGGAACCAGTCCCAAGGATATGAAGAGGAAAAGAAATACACGTCCTTAAGGCTGTTTAAACAGATGTCTGGGTCTATAAAGACCCTCTATCTTGTGCAATATCCTGAGGCCATTCTTTAATATGGAGTAGAAAGCACTGGGGACTGACTGGGTCTAGACACTGACTATTCTCATTAAAAGCAGAAGAAAAGAGGGAGGAGGTTTGGTGGCAGCCCTGGTATACATGAGACCCCTGGTTCAATCCTCCACAGTAGGTGGTGGAAGAGGATAGAGAGGAAGGCCTCTGGTGCTCTGCTTCTCTGGGCACATTTTATCTTGCAGACAATATGGGTAGTTCGATTCCCAGCAGTCATATGAAAGCTACCATTATCTATAACTCCAAATTTGGGAGATCCAACACCTTCTTAGAGCCTTAATGGGCAAAAAATGCACGATACACAGAAACATATGCAAGCCAAACACTCACACACAGTAATTTTGTTTTGTTTTGTTTTCCAAGACAGTTTTTCTGTGTAATCCTGGCTGTCCTAGAACTCGATTTGTAGATCAGGCTGGCCTTGAACTCACAGAGACCCACCTGCTCTTCTCTCCGCAGTATTGAAACTGTGTGCCACCGCACCCAGACACATTAAAATTTTAAAGTCTCAGCCGGGCGTGGTGGTGCACGCCTTTAACCCCAGCACTCGGGAGGCAGAGGCAGGCGGATTTCTGAGTTCGAGGCCAGCCTGGTCTACAGAGTGAGTTCCAAGACAGCCAGAGCTACACAGAGAAACCCTGTCTCGAAAAACCAAAAAAAAAAAAAATTTAAAGTCTCTAAAGTAGTCTGGAATAGTGGTACACTCCTAGAATCCCATCAGTTGAAGAAACAATAATTTAAAATAATAATAATAATAATAATAATAAGAAGAAGAAGAAGAAGAAGAAGAAGAAGAAGAAGATCAGGAGTTTAAGGCCATCCCCGCCTGCATAGTGAAGTTAGTTCCTGGACAGCCCAGGCTACATGAGACCCTATCTCCAAAATAAGTCCATCTTCCTAAGTTACTATACAGAACTATACATTTTCATATATACATATATGCATTACAGGCTAGATCTGCATACAAGGGGGAAATGTATATTTTCCCCCTAAGTTTGTGTTACCCTCAAATTATTTTCTGGGCCCTCCTTTTTTTGTAAATCTCATAATTCCATTTTTTCTTTATAGACTATTCCACTTTGTACATGTGCCACGTTTTCCTTATCCCCTCATCTGCTGACGAGCAGACTGGGCCAGTTGCATCTCTTTACTATTAGGAGGTGTGAGTGTCAGAAAAGTGCAGCATTAGGAAGGGGACTAAGAGGTGATACTAGGTGCCGCAGAAACAAATGGCAGGCAAAGGACATGAGGCACAGAGGACACAAAACTACCCTTTTCCAAGTTTCAATTGTCATAATTCTTTTCTTTTTCCTGTGTTAATCAGGGCATTAAATATAATGGAGTTCAGCTGGTAAAAACACCTGCTGCAACAAACAAACCTCAAGGCCTGAGGTCAGTCCCCAGGACCCACGGAAAGATGGAAGGAGAACTGAGTCCTGAGGCTTGTCCTCTGAACTCACACATGCTTGTGGCATCATCCATGACGTACTCACGAGCACCTGCTCACACTCATAAACAACAGTAACACCGCCGACGATGATGTCACAGTCAAAGTAAAAAGAGTAATAATAATGGATAAAGGTAAGACTTAGTTGAAGCTCCCAGGCTTCAGAAGAGCCACTCTACTGTACTGAGAGGCACTGAGATGCGCAGTTAGGGACTGGACAAGCACTTAAATGGCTACCTTGGTCTTGCTGTGTAATGATTTTATTTGTGAATTCACTATAATGAACTGATTTGATTTAGTACAAAGAACTTTCTAGCTTATCAGTGGTGTAGTACCATGCCTACATTAAAAAAAAAAAAAAAAAAAAAAAAACCAATGAAGACCTTATAAAAACAAGTGACCTTGGGCTGGGGGATGGCAGTGGTTAAGGACACTTGCTTCTCTTCCAGAGAACCTGGGCTATGTCTCCACCAACTACACTGGCTCACAACCATCTGAGCACACAGCAAGCAAAACACCCATGAGCATATACTAGATATAAATAAGTCGAAATAAATAAACGAATGTACTCTAAATAAATCTAACAAAATTAAATCTCAATAAAATATATAACTCATGTAAAAACTGTGTGGCTCATATCCTTAAACAGTAGTGTTATAATTAGTATACACTACAAAAGACAATGATTTAACAATTGATAGGACGTATTCTGAATGGCACAAGCTGCTTTGGGTCCAACCATCTTCCTTTCCCTCTGTCTTTGAGACAAGGTTGGGTCCAGCGCAAGCGATTGGGATTTGAGTGCAGCCAGACTGCCCTCCACAACCATCTCCCGCAATGACCCAAGAGTGCTCATTTCAGATGCACGCCACCTTTCTCAACTTTACCTCTTAGTCCTAGAAACTTTAACCATGTCTTTGTATGCACTAAAACTGAGAGCCAACATCTTTACTGCAAATTCACCAATGCCATCATTACTGTCGTGGGTAAAATGGTGGTTGGCAAACTACAGACAGGATTTAACATATAGTAAGTGACTTATGCTACAGTGACTTTTCTGTTCTCAAACAGTCCCGCTCTTAAATCTGAGAAAGACTACTAAACAGGGGGAAAACTCAAAAACATTTCCATTACAATCGGAAACAAGAAGAGAGTAATCACTTCCTTTACTTACTCAACAGAACACTGAAGTCTTAGCTAGAGCAGTTAAGATAAACAAAAGGGACACTCAGAGGAAAGGACAAAGCCAAACATTCCTACAGGCAGGTTAGATAATTCTGTAAATTAGAGCCTAAAGACAAAACTCCAATAAAATGTCAATAAACACTCTCACTAACATACAAAATTATTACACTTCCTATACATAAGTAACAAATGCTCTGAGAGGAAAATTAGGAAAATAATCCCACTCACAACTATCTCAAAATAAATATATATTAGAAGATCAGAGAGCTGACTTAGCAAGCTAAGATCACTAGCTGCTCTTGCGGAAGGAAGGTCCAGGTTTAAATTGCAGCACCCACACAGTGGCTCTCCACCATCTGGAAAGCCAATCCCAGGAGATCCATGCTCTCTTCTGGTCGCCAAGGACACCAGCCACAAATGCGGTACACAGATGTAATCAGGTAAAAAACTCATATACATAAAAGTAATAAATGTCTTGGAGAAAACATAACTAAAGCAGTAAAAGAAACCTATGATGAAACTTGAAAACATTGAAGAAAGTGACGAAGAGGAAGACACTGGGGAACAGAATGGCATGGCATGGCCACGGACTGGAAGCATCTTGGAAAATGACCGTCCTACAAAAAGCTATCTACAGATTCAATGCAATCCCCATCAAAATTCCAATGCCATGCCTCAAACTAGAAAATAAAAGCAAAAGTAAATAAATATCCAAAGCAATCCTTAGCAGAAAGACCAACACTAGGGCATAACAATGTCCTCAAACTATATGATAGTGGCATAGTAAACAAACAAACAAACCCAGCCTGGCATTGGCACACAACAGTCACAGTAAGTTAAACAGAAATGAAAGGAGAACCCAGAAATAAACCCACACAGTCACAGCCACCTAAATTTTGACAGCTGCAGAGAAACACGTCCTGGAGACAGGAGAGCTTCTTAAACCAAAGGTGTGCATTTCTAACTACGACAGAATCAACTAGATCCCTAGATTGCATCTTTCACAAAAAACAATTCAAAATGGATCAAAGACCTGAATCATGGAACCCGAGGAGCAGGCAAGGATCTTCTAACAGGAAACAATGTCAGGATGGACAGGTGGGTTACATGAAAGTAAGGAGCGTCCTTCTGCACAGCAAGGATGGGCACCGCTAGAGAGTGGGAGAAGAAAGATCCCTGCTACCCATGCATCTGACATCTTATACAAAGAATTAAAAAGGTAAGCAGTAAATCAAACAACCCAATCAATAACTGGGCAAATGAAATGAAAACAAACACATGAAAAAATGTCCCATCTCACAAGAGAAATACAAATTTGCACCGTACTGAAACCCCATCACTTTAACCAGACAGTCACTCAGAGGGGAAACACAAGTGCCAGCTAGGAGGTCAGCAAAGGGGAGGGAAGCCTCGTGTACTGCAGGCGGGGATATGGACAGCAGTAAGAGCTTTCTCAAAACACTAACAGCACATCTGCTACAAGACCAGGGCCTACCTACTACTCCTTGGTAATACATACCCAAAGGAGCCCAAATCAGTATAGCACAAACATTTGCACACCACTGCTTACTGCAACAATAGTTATGGGAACCTAGTTGCTCCTTAACAGAGGAGCAGAGAAAGCATACATACACACGCACATACATACATACATATCCACAACTAATATGGCTAGGTGGTGGCAGTGCACATCTTTAATCGCAGCACTTGGGAGGCAGAGGCAGGTAGATCTTAGAGTTTGAGGCCAGCCTAGTCTACAAAGTGCATTCCAAAAGGACAGTCAGGGCTATAGAGAGAAACCTGCTCTTGAAAAAATTTAAACAACAAAACAATTAACATAATTTGCATAAAAATCTGTACAACTGGAGAAAGACATTAAGTGAATGAGGTGAGTCTCAGGAAGACAACCCATGTTTTCTGTCATGTATGACTCCTTAATTTTACAAATACACAAAATCATGGGTGTAGTTATGACATGAAAGTAGAATCAAGTTGTCTAGTGGACCAAAGAAGCCTTGCAAGATGACAAAAAAGGGAAGGTGGGGCATACTGGGAGCTACTGTCAAAGCACATCACCCGCTGAATGAAAAAATGCCCTTATGTAATGCAGCACTGTGTGTAATGGATACAAGGCCATGAATAGTTTTAGAAAGGTAAAGTTGTATGTCTAAATAAAAATAACTTCATAGTCTTAATGTAAGCCACATGAACAAAATAGTGATTTATTTTACTTGTTACATTGTATAAATATTTCATATATGTGTGTGTGTGTGTGTGTGTGTACACATAGTGTAAATATTAAATATATCTCCCCTTAGCTTAATAAGCTTAGGTAAGTACTTTTAAAATTCAAGGGGAGAATAAAATCTGCCAGAAAAATATAACAAAAAAATTTTGCAAACAACTTTAGAGTGAACTTATCTGGCTAAAAACTCCTAATACACACTGAGTACTGTGGCTCACCCATAAAGTGCTTGCTTAGCATTTGTGAAAACCCGGGCTTGTATTTCCAGCAACCTCAACAAAACTCCTCATGCCTACCATCACACAAGTTAATCTGATTTACCTTTGTTCTACACTACTTAAAGCTGCAACAAATTCGCCTTATCCAGGCCTCAGTGCAGACTGAATACAACTTCAAGGGAAAATAAATAAATTAGTAGCATACGCTGAGGGTGCGAGTTCACGGCAGACAGAGCACTTGCCTAGCACGTGCGAGGCACGGCACGGCACGCACACCCATTCAGAAGCTTCATTCACTCTCAGCTGACAACTGAACCTACTCTAATTCTGCCAAATCACCAGCAAGTATCGGTTTCAACAAGATTCAAATTGGTTGAACAAACTAGGAACATTAACCCTAAAAAACAATAAAGAGACTCAGATCACTCATTGATCAACTGTATCAAATACTGTTCAAAGACTGCCACAGGATCCAACGGTATGTCGTCTTTAAAGGCTCGAATTGTAACGTCAGTAACAATATCTCCACAACGATCTACAACACAACACACAAGAGGAAACCAGTCAATTTTTCCCTTAACAAAGGGGGTGGGTTGGAGTGGTGAAGACTGGAGAAATGCCCAGGAGTAAAGCTCACCTGCCACCAGCTCTTTCACAGGACCCTAGTTTGATTTCTGGGACCCATATGGCAGCTAACAACCAACCATAACTCCAGTTCCAGGGGATCTGATGCCCTCTTCTCTTCAGCACTCACATGGTGAGACATATATGCAGGCAAAACATCCATACATGTGAAATCAAAGCAATGTTCACAAGAGTAGTCTAATTTATATACGTAGACAGGCAGAAAAGCAGTGTCACCTTAAACCAAACACTCTCTCTCTCTCTCTCTCTCTCTCTCTCTCACACACACACACACACACACACACACACAAGCTATCCATCCATCTACCCACCCATATACTAGAGGCCCAGTGGGATTCAATGATGACAAGAGATAGTACCGGTGTGCTTAAGAATGGAAACTGCCGGTACTATTAAAAGCATGGTGGCGCACGCCTTTAATCCCGGCACTTGGGAGGCAGATCTCTGAGTTCGAAGCCAGCCTGGTCTACAGAGTGAGTTCCAGGACAGCCAGGGCTACACAGAGAAACCCTGTCCTGAAAAAAAAACAAAACAAAACAAAAGAATGGAAACTGGAGGAGTGGCTTAGCCATTCTGGCTGAGCTGCACTTGTGGCTCTTGCAGAGTACTGTTTCTCAGCTCTCACACGGCAGCTCAAACCCAGAGGACGGAATTCCCTCTTCTGACCTCCTCAGACACCAGGCAATCATGCTGAACGCATACATACATTTAGGCAAAAACACTTGTGTGTGCGATTGCTCACAGCTCTCCACATGTGTGTGTGTACATCTTTGTTTTGTTTTTGAGACAGGGTTTCTTTGTGGAGTCTTGGCTGAACGGAGTTTACTCGGTAGACCAGGCTGGCCTTGAACTCACAGAGCTCCACCTGCCTCTGCCTCCCGAGTGCTGGAATGACCACCTGGCTCATAAATAATCTTAAAAAAAAAAAAAGGCAGAATGAAAAGGAAAGTGAGGCAGAGTAAGATGGGAAAGGACGATGTTCTTAAGACCTGACTTTCAAGGAAAGTTTTCATTGATTTAGTGTGCCACCAAGACATTTTTACTAGTAAAAAGTATTTTGTGTACTAAAGCAAGCTAGAAATTTGCTATATCTTTATAAATAGCAAAAAGACTTAAACAAACAGAACCTCTTCTCGCCAGGCATGGCAGCACACACACCTATAATCCCAGCACTTGGGAAGCACAAGTAGGAGGGTCCTAAGTCTGAAGTCTTTCTGAACGACCTGAGATCTGTCCTCAGACACAAAGCAAAATCCCAACAACAACAAAAACATGTATCTCTTCTCAAAGTCAGAATTTGGAATGACTCTTCTGGAGGCTGACATGAGCTCTAAGTTTGATCCCTACTATCTCATCAAAAAAATATTTTACAGAGCAAACCAGACAAAAATCCAAACATTATAAAAGGTCTGCTCCTGCCGGGTATGGTGACGCACGCCGTTAATCCCAGCACTCGGGAGTCAGAGGCAGGCGTATTTCTGAGTTCGAGGCCAGCCTGGTCTACAAAGTGAGTTCCAGGACAGCCAGGGCTATACAGAGAAACCCTGTCTCGAAAAACCAAAAAAAAAAAAAAAAAAAAAAAAAAAGGTCTGCTCCTTAATTATCTTGCTTCTTGTCTTTTGCAAAGATTGGTCTTAAATAGCACCTGGTTTTTGAAAATATGCTTCGTTATAAGTTTCTCTCTCTAAACCTGACAACGATATTCTTTCCTCCCAGTATAGCTCCTACTAACTTGGTCAAGACAGCTAATGAGAATTCATCAAAGTAATACTTTGATCAGGTACAGTAAGAAAATCTGGAAAGCTCTGAACCCTCTTTTTTCACTAAAAGTCAAAGCTATGACAACTAATAAATCTGACAGTTAACTGAACATATTCCGAAATCGTTCCATATGTCCCAAGCTTTCTAAATGATGGCAGTTGGACTAGGCCATGTTCTCAAATGTCAAAAGAAAGTTGTCATTTATTTCAAACTGATTTCAGCAAATCCTCCGCGGTGGCCTACTTACATATTTAGTGCTTTGCTAGCATTGATCAAGGCTCCATTAAACTACAAACAAATGGAAAGAAACAATGTCTGCAACTTCACCACAGAGACACATCTTACTTTTCCATTCTATTTCGGAACGCGATACCAAAGGAGTCAGCAAAGATCAGAGTGTAACGCTACAAACACACAGCACAACAAAAGTGTACGTTTGTTTTCCAATGACAAATCCTATATCGACGTCTGGTAGCACACTGCACAGTGCATAAAGTTTTCTGCGAGTAACGACTGTCTAAAAGGCACATTTTTAGCCTCAGTCCGCCTGCCAGAATCTGTCTCCGATCCTCACGCCATGACCAATTCTAAAGACTTATTTTGAGGCACAAGGTGAAGATTTCTCTAACGGAGAGGGCCCCAGGGAAGGTCAGGCTTCCGACGCCGGGAGAGGGGACGAGCCCACTCCCCGACAAGGTAGCCGAACAGCTCCAAGCCGCTGCTCCGGCTCCCGGCGACCGCGATGGGACAACGCACGTACCCTGGCCCAGCGGGCCGCGGCGGCGGCCACCCGCCACAGCATACGGAGCGCAAGGCTGCCCAGCCTCCCCGCGCGCCGCGCTGGGCCTGGCGAGGCTGCGGAGGGGCCGCCGCCTCCTCCCCGAGGCCGGGCGCACGTGGGCCGAGGCCGCAGGCTCCGAGACGCAGTGCCCCGCCGGAGGTACCAGCAGCGTCCAGGGGAGCCAGGCCGCGGAGGCCGCAGGCCGAGACCGCGGCAGCGCCGGCGGCACGGAAGGGCAGGGCGCTCTCGGCCCAGCGAAGGCGGAAGCGGGGGGAAGAGCGAGCCGGGCCCGCACCCGGGCCGTCCTGCGGCGCGGAACCAGCAGCACTCACCGTGCCTCCGTCCTTAATGATGATCTTTTTGGCCAGCATGATACTGCGGTTCGCGGCCCGTTTCTTTTTCTTCCCCTGGGTCATTTTACCATCCTCGACTCCCGGCGCTGCAGCAGCCACTCAGGGGGCGGGCGGCCCCAGCGGCGAGTGCGGTCCCGCCACTACTGCCGGGCCGAGCCGCTCAGGGCGCACGCCGCCATCTTGAGGGCCCGGCCTGCCTCGGGCGGCGCGTCACATCGTGCGATCGGCTGAGTCGCTCGCCACGCCCCCGTGACGCAGCCACGCCCCCGCAGTGCGGGCACGCCCCTCCAACCCTGCAATAGCGGAGGACTGGGAGGTGCCGCGGGAGCGGGTGGAGCCAGGTGCTTTGGCTGCCTAGCTTTTGCCCTCTAAGGCGCTGAGCGATGGCTATTTTAACAGTTTTTCCTTCACAGATGAACTCAAGTTCCGAAAAGTTTTTACCTACTCAAATCTGACAAATAGTTTCTCAGATGCTCAGGCGTCCCAGGCTAATAGCATCCGCATCAAATGCATCCCCACCAAAACAGAATTGAAGGGGACAACGGGAAAGTTTTCCAGGAATGGTCAGTAGCAGGTAGAGGAGTTTTAGCTGTTGATCTGATGCCCAGCTAGGTCATGCTGGCTTACATACCCCCACGTACCAGTACATTCTCTCCCAGTGTAAACTAGATGCCATACTTTATAGGCTTTTAAAAATTGGTTTGACTAGAAGACTGGTAGAAAGAGCAGACAGGTGGAATATGAAATGTGATATTAACAGTACTGACATTTACTTTGAGGCAGCACATTATGTAGACCAGGCTGGCCTCAAACTGAGAGATCTCCCTGACTACCTCCCATATTGTGATCAAAGTCATGTGCCACCATGTCTAGCAAAGTCTTCATTTTGGTAACTGTTGGAAAACTTTCCTTTAAATATACCTTCAGTGCTAGGTATGAACGAGCACAACACATGCTTTCCCCCATCAAACTGTTCGATAAAGGGGAACTGGAAACAAACCAAACTGTGGCAACAGCGATCCTGGATGTGGTGGCTCTAAGTAAGATAAATGTTCCCAAACTCAGTGATATTCCTCCCTGGGAGAAGTGGAAGGGGCTCCCTCCCTCTCCTGGCTTGTGGCCTGGTTAGTGATGGATGACCTTGTTTTAACAGGGCAAAGCAGAAATGACAGCACTGACTTTAGAGGAGAGGTCATAAAAGGTACTGTATGTTTTTGCTAGGCTCTTCATTTACTCCAGTCAGGGGTTGCCGATTGTTATGCCATAATACCAGAGGAACTATGGAGAGGTGCTGCCGTTGAGCTGAAATCTCCTTCAAAGCTTTGTGGATTATCTTGGAACGAGATCCTCTATGCCTGGTCAAGCCTTGAGCTGACTGCAAACTTTATGAGACCTTCAGCTATGAATACCCAGCTTAGCCACATTACTGGGATGGGGCTGTAGCTGGTTCTTTTGGAGTGCTTTTCCTGTAAGCATAGGGCTGCGGATTCTATCACCAACAATCAGTGAACCCAGCATAGAAGTGGATGCCTAGATCCTGGCATGAAGGAGAATCAGGAATTCAAGGACAAATCTGAGAGCAGCCTGGGTGTGGGTGGATTCTTCAGGCCACTGAACATCAGGCTATTTATTACATGGCCTAAGTAACTATTAGACAAGGTAAAGGAGAAAGCAGGGGGCACACATGTGAGGGTTACTGTAGCTTTTCTGTAAATTTCAAAATAAAATGTTAAAAATAAACCTGGTTGGATGTTCTGTTTCTTCTACTTGCATGCTGACAAGAAATGGAAAATAAGCCAGTTTTCATGGATGGGGAAAGAAAAGCATCTTGGGTGGTAAGGATTTTCATCATACTTACTTTAAAAATAAAATTCTCATATAGAAACTTCCTTGAAGTCCAACTTCAAGCTGTTGAGAGTGGGAGAAACTTCATAACTAAATCCCGAGATCATATTTTGCATGGGTGTAGAGGATTAAGAAGGTTGTTCTAAGGTAGGCGTGGTGGTGCATATCTTCGGTCCTGGCATTTGTGTTGTAGAGACAGTGTGACCAGGAGTTCAAGGCCAGCCTCTACAGCAAATTCAAGGTTAGCCCCAGGCTACATGAAAACCAGACTGAGCTGGGCGTGGTGGCGCACGCCTTTAATCCCAGCACTTGGGAGTCAGAGGCAGGCGGATTTCTGAGTTCGAGGCCAGCCTGGACTACAGAGTGAGGTCCAGGACAGCCAGGGCTATACAGAGAAACCCTGTCCCGAAAAACCAAAAACAAAATAAAATGAAAGACTGGAAAAAAATACTATGTGGTTACTCCAACTTTTTATGACCTCCAAAAATCATACTTCAGCTATATCAAAGTTACTTTTAAAATATGATTGGTTATTGTCAGTTATTCAAGCTATTTGAATACCTACAATAGTGCTCACCGGTTCTTTTTAAGACTAGGATTTAAAAAATAGTGTGTATGCTCCCATTAAATAGAAATAACATACCCAAAAAGATCTGACAGGGTAGAACAAGGATGTCAGTGTTCAAATCCTTGAGTGTCAGTGAATTTACTTAGGCACATGGACAATTAGGTGAGAGCCAAAGCATGAAAATAGTTTAAACAAGTTAGCAAATGAGCCCCAAAGCAAAGTAGGTATCAAGGTGATCACTGAATACACAGAGCTCAGAAAAAGCCTTACAGAACAGAGAACACGATCGTGCAGGAAAAGCAGCACTGTAAACGTAGTGACACATATGCTTGCCTTTCAGAAAGAAACCGAGCTATAACCTGGTGGAAATTACTCCCCACAGAAGGCACTTGCCAATGGAGTGGGACAAACATAGGAACTATGCAGACTTCTTTGTGAACTGTAATGTTTCACTTACATAGTTTTTAAGTTTTGAGTTTGGTAAAAAAAAAAAAAAGGCGAATTCAATAATAAAAGCTTACATTTATAAAACTAGATACAAAGGCCGGGTGTGCTGGCTCACGCCTTTAATCCTAGCACTCAGAAGGCAGAGGCAGGCGGATTTCTGAGTTTGAGGCCAGCCTGGTCTACAAAGTGAGTTTCAGGTAAGCCAGAGCTATACAGAGAAACCCTGTCTCGAAAAACCAAAAAAAAAAAAAAAAAAATCATAAAACTGGATACAAATACAAATAAAAACTAATGAGCCTATTTCTGTTGCACTAATAACCATGCAGAGAAGACCTGAATTCCATTTTGTTTTTTTCTGAGACATGGTCACACCACGTAGGACTGGCTGGCCTGGAACTCACAAAGATCATTCTGCCTCTGCCTCCTGAATCCTGGAACCAAAAGGGTGTGCCAGACGGCGAGAGGGGGAGGGAAAGGACTGTGGGAGTAGTGGGCGAGCAGTGAGTAGGATGTAAAGTGAGTAAGTAAAAAAAAGTGCATGTTGTCATGCCTGGCCTTACTTTAAGCACACTAACTTTTAAATACATGTTCTTTGAATGTACATCTTTAGTGGACAGGCTACATTCTAATAATAAACAAAATGCAAATGAACTTTTAATTTTACACAGTGTGTTTGTCATTAGAATATTGGTATTGCAGCATTTAGATTCATAATAAAACACAAGTATTATATTAGGAGTCAAACTGTTTCACTGTAAGAAGACAGAGAACACAAACCATGACATCAAAGTTTAAGGCCTGCATCAGCTTCTCTAAAAGCTAGGAATGAACACAAGGAAACACCCCACAAACTGAGTCAGAAACACTGATTCAAGTGCATGGTCTTAAAAAGATGGATTGTGGGGGCCTAGAGAGATAGCTCAGTGGTTATAAGCACTGGCTGCTGTTTCTGAGGTCCCAAGTTCAACTTCTAGCAATCACATGGTGGTTCACAACCATCTGTAATGGGATTTGAGTCCCTATTCTGGTGTGTGTGAAAACAGAGCAACCTTATACAGAAGATATAAAAAAAAAAAAGAAACAAAGAAAGAAAATATTTTTTTAAAAAAAGGACCATAGCCAAACACAGTGGCCTATGATCTTTAATCTCACAACTAAGAAGCAAAGACAGGTGGGTCTCTCTCTCTGAGTCCCAGGACAATCTGGTCTACATGGTGAGTTCCAGGATAGCCAGGTGTACATAGAGGAACCCTGGAAAATCTTAACCTATCCTTGCCTAAGTCATTAACGTAGCAGTAGCAGCCTATGAGCTGCTTCCAGCTGAGGAGAAGAGCAAAGGGACTAAGTCCAAGGGCATGCACACAAGAGGCGAAAAGGCGATGTGGTATGAGAGGCTCTGAGTCTTTGGAAGTCTTATCCTAGGGAGAGCAATGGAAACTGGGGCACAGTGTTTTAGATCAAAGAGAAAACACAAACTTCAACTGTATCCTCACTCAAACCCAAAATCCAGTAAAAAGTCATTTTAAAGATAACTGGAAATATTTCAGTATGAACTTGATAAAATCTGAATTGAGTTTTCTCAAGTGTGATAATGGAACTGAGGCCAATAAGGAAAATGTTTTAGGGGCCTACAAGCTGAAACATTTAGGGATTGAATTTCCTGACAGAAGTAAATCTCTTTTAAAAAACACAACACAACACAACAAAACAAAGAACAAATGCTAGCTGCTACATATGGGTGGCATGTTAATCTTTTATGTCTTGTGTATTTCAAAATGAAAAGCTAGGTAAAATTTATTTTTTAAAACTGGTTCTAAAGAGATGGCTTAGTGGTTAAGAGCACTTATCTATTTTTGAGAAGAGTAAAATTTGGTTCCTAGCAGCCACATCTGGCAGCTTACAGCCACCAGTAACTCTAACTTCATGGTATCAGATACTTTCTTCTGGACTCCGCTCACACTCATGTACTTACCCAACACAGACACATAGTCATCTACAGAATCAAATACCTTACGTTTTTTATTGGGGCAGATGAGATGTCTCAGCTAGGAAAGGCGCTTGCTGCCAAGCCTGATGATGTGAACCTGATCCCCAAACCCAAATGTACACCACAAATCGTCCTGACTTCCAAATGGGCATCACAGCACCTCCACACACACACTAACTAAACTGTTTTTTAACGGACATGAGTACACTGTAGCTGTCTTCAGAGACACCAGAAGAGGGCATAGGATCCCATTACAGATGGTTGTGAGCTACCATATGGTTGCTGGGAATTGAACTCAGGACCTCTGGAAGAGCAGTCAGTGCTCTTAACCACTGAGTCACCTTTCCAGCCCCTAAATGTTTTAAAATATAGTTTAAGGGGACTGGAAAGATGGCTCAGAAGTTAAGAGCAGTAGATGTTCTTCCAAACGACTCGGGTTCAAGTCCAAAGAGCCGACCTTACAGCTCACAACTGTCTGTAACTTCAGCACCTCGGCTCCATACCTTCTTGTGATCTCCTTAGGTACCAGGTATAAAAGGACTGCACAGATCTACAAGGCAAAATACCCATACAATAAAAATGCAATTTAAAAAATTATTTTAAATGTTCTACCAGGTAGTATGGGAAAAGCCCAGTACCAGGAGGGTACAGGAAGAGGAAATATCTGAAGTCAGCCTTAGCTACAAAACGAGCTTTAAGACAACCCAGGCTAGACCGTGAGACACTGTCTCAAAGCTAAAATCAACAAAAGGAGTCCTTTAACAATACCATCTTTGTGAATTCACAGATACAGCCCATGACGTTTTCTCAGCTACACTGGCACAGCCCATCACAGCACGACTAAAGCTTCGCAAGTGGAGAACCTTACATGACGCCAACATAGTTCATACACAATCACATCTAAGTGATAAGGAATGGAGAGAGCGTAAAATAAACGGAAAACAAAATTCTCAGAGATATAATTAAGAAGAAAGTAAAAAAAAGAAGAGAGAGACAAAGAAAAAAGAAAAAGGAAAAAGAAGAGAAAGACAAGGGGAGAGAGATGAGCCAGGGTTCCACTGTGAAATGCAGGCTTGCCCTCAGACTTGCCTCAAGTAACCCCATTGTCTCAGCCCCAGTTCATCTTGCTTGTGATGTGCTCCTAGCAAAAGAGGCCTTTAAAAAAAAAAAACAAACAAACAAAAACAAACAAAAAAAAAAAACAGAGTAAACCAGAGTTCTCTCTCTTTTTTTTTTCTTTTTGAGACAGGATCTCACTACGCAGCCTTGATTAAACTAGCAGTGTCAGACTCAAAAGATCTGCCTGAACCTCCCAAGTGCTGGGATTTAAGGTGTGGACCACCATGCCTGGCAAACTTCTATGTTTTTCTTTATTGTTTCTTTGTTTGTTTGTTTAATTTGAGGTAGGATGTCATTATATTGATCAGGCCAGCCTCAAACTCACAGGGATGTATTCTCTGCCTCTCAAGTCCTGAGAATAAAGGCATATGCCACCACACCTGGCTTTTATTATTTTAGTTTACCTGTAGGTACGTGGCTGCATGTGGGTATGTGCACATAAATACAAGGGTTGGTAGAGAACAGAGGCCTCAGATCCTGTGAATTACAGACAGTTGTAAGTTGTCTACTGAGGCTGCTGGGAATAAAATGTAGGTTCTCTAAGAGAGCAATACATGCTGTAAACCATTGAGCTACTTCTCTCGTCTCAAAAGAAGTATTCAAACACAAAAATATAATAGCGAAAAATTTCTCTTAGTGCTTTTCATAAGAACTCGACCAACCAACCAACCTTTGTTTTTATTTTTTGTTTGTTTGTTTGCTTGTTTTTTGGTTTTTCGAGACAGGATTTCTCTGTATAGCCCTGGCTGTCCTGGAGCTCACTTTGTAGACCAGGCTGGCCTTGAACTCAGAAATCCACCTGACTCTGCCTCCTGAGTGCTGGGATTAAAGGCGTGCGCCACCACGCCCGGCTCCAACCTTTGTTTTTAAAACGCTGAGATTTTAACATTCCTGGACTCTTAGAGCATTCCATGTGTGGCTATACGAGAATAGAAATGGGAATACATGTGTGTGCTGTTACATGGGAGCAGAAGTGGGGATACATGTGTGTGCTGCTATGTCAACTTGGTCTGGTACTGCATGGGTGTCACGGCAGAAGCAATCCCACTCAGGGAGTGAAGGAAAGATCCTGAGGAACTACTGAGCCTGCCAGCAGCAAAGAAGTATTTTATTTCAAACAAAATACTTTTCGGCTGTGATTATTATATAGGCAGAGAAATTCTAACCACTTGAAATAAAAGCTAGTTTCTGGCTAAAACAAAGCAAATTACTTGTGATAAAAAGTTTCCAAGAGATGAAGATAAGCAACTCATTCCTAAAATATAAAAATAAGCAACCAATCCCCAGATTAAATCAGACACAGGTAAAAATAGAAAATGGAAATATAGAAAACTATATGTAGTTATTTATGAAATTATCTATTTCTCTTATCTATTAAATATAGATAATAATGGTACCAAAAATTGACATGAGAAATTTATCATCTAAAAATCCACTTAATAAAAGACAGTTTATACATTCCTTTGAATTATATATCCATAAAAATTTAAACATACAACAAATCATATTCCCAAATCTCAAAAAATAACTATATAAATGAAATACAGACATATATCAATTTAGGGTCAAAATCATTTAAAAATATTGTTTTAAATCACAACAAATCATGTCTTACAAGAAAAAAAAACAACAACAAACAAACAATTATATACAAATGGTAAAGTATCAAACCTGAATCATGGTGCAGATATCACAACTCACTTAGGCAAGTGCTGCTCATAGATACTTTAATAGGATACTTAGATACTTTAATAGGATACTCAGTATCAGGTGGTTTGACAATAGATTTAAAGGGAAAATGTTGAAACAACCAAAAGCTAGAATTATAGTTATTCTTGAAAAAAAATCCCACTTTCAAGTATGTGTCTACAGTTGTAAATTACAGTATATTCTCCATAAAAGTCAGGTATTTATTTGGTAAGGCAAGGCACATAGGACCAGACTGTGATAAAGGTGCATTTTCATTGGCCCTATTCGATTACTTTAATTATCCTGGAGATCCTTGAGATGACTTTCAGTATAACATAATTACTTTTTATAAATCCCGGGTAAAAATATATAGTAATAAAATATTCTACAATGAATGTTTAAATAGAATGAGTGACACTAAAGCCTTTCTTTAAAAACTAAGTAAAACAAAACAAAACTCAAATGGGGGTGGTGGCCTACACCTTTAATCCCAGCACTCTGAAGGCAGAGGCAGGCGGATCTCCGTGATTTCCAGGCCAGCCTGGTCTACACAGTAAACCCCAGGCAGCCAGGGTGGCACAGTTAAGATGCTGCCTCAAAAAGACAAGGAAACAAAAACACTTCATTGAATGACAGTATAATGACATTTTTAAAGTCTAGTAACCGGATTTGTAAGAACAGTATTCTATTTTATGGTTCAGAGCAGGATGTCGACTAATTTCTTTTTGGAATTTCTTAATATAGACTGTGGTTTAAATATCAAGCTGCCTTTTTCTCATATGAACTTCTGTGTCATTCCATAGAAACTGATGTAAACATGTCAGTTCTGAACCTCCAACCTCTATGCTCTACTGCACAGGTAACTTACAACCTGAAAAGCGTCCAGTAAGGAGCTGCTGTTGCTGCACTAAGGGCCTGCCCGGGACATGAAGCTTTCTCCCAGTGTGCTGTACCTAACCTTACTACAGCTCTCAGCTGGCAGGCTTCTTCTCCATGAACTCACACGTGCCTTTAGTGAAAGTAGCTGAGAAATAACAAGTACACCTTTAAAAGCATAACTTTTAAATAATCGAAGAGTTATGGAAGCATGACACAATAACACCTTTGAATGTCATCAAAACACAAACCACATTACACAAAATTTCAGCATCAATATATATGACACAATCTAGGTTACAAGCCCATTTCCCCCACATATTATTATTTCCTTATAAATTTTTAGACTATACATTCAGCCCAATTACTTTTTAACTGACTAGAAAGGAAAAATATAAATGATGCATAAAAGATTTTCAGACACCTAAAATGTATTATAACTTGAACAACCTTACTATCCAACTGCTTCTTTGTCTATATTTCTGTAGGGTTAAGACAGGGTAGACCATATCTAAATAACCAATCATTTTGAATCCACACTGTATTAACACACTTGCCCACACAATGCTTTAATATGAGCAGACCATGAATCTGTCCTCTTGAACTTTGTGCATTTGCAGGATCTGGGTTGTACTTGGTTATAGGTCCTAGGACATATGCTTGAATGCTGTGGTGGCCTCACACCATGCTCAAAATAGTCAAGCTCTAAAAGGCAGTCACTGAAAACCATAAACCAGGCATTCAGAAAGCCTGCTATCACTTTATCCTCATCGGTGCAATGATGTTAAATATTCTATCATTTTAAGTACTTTGAAACTCTGAATGGAATTGGTTAGTCATGTCCACTGTTGAAAGTACATTTGCTCTGATAAGATCAAATAGCCAATCCAAGGTTGCCAAGGGAACCTTACAGTTCTTAACAACAGTGCTTTTGAGTCAAATTCCATTTAACAAAATCTATTAGAACTACATAAAAAATAATTACCTTTTTACAGGTTTGTATCTATTTGAACAAAGTTTTAAAATATATACAATATAAATGAAAGAATAAAATAGATCTTCAATAGGTAATTCTGCATATGGACAATAATTAAATAACTTATATTCCAAATATAGAACGTATTTTTGCCTCCCGGTTTACTTTACTATTTCTAATATATTCTCTCTCCTTTGAATTTATTATTAAATAACTCATAATTTGTATCCTCAACTCCAGTGTTAAAAAGAAAGAAAATCTACTATTCTAAAGCAAATGGTTGCTCCTTCCCAGAAGGACTCACAGGAACACCAGAGAGGAAACCCTGAAGGCAGTCACATCTGCCAGACACATGATCAGGTGGGGAGAGTGGGCTTTAAGACATAAAAACTTCTAAATAGCCTTAGAACTTAAAATATAATGCAACTCCCTTAAAACAATGTAGTGAGGTGGGCAGAGTGGCCCACACCTTTAATCCCATCACTCACCAGGCAGAGGCTGCCAGATAGATATTTGTGAGTTCAAGGCCAGTTGGGTCTACATAATGAAAATCTGCCTTAAGAAAAACAAAAAAACAAGTTACAATATGCTTTAAGAAAAAGAAAAAAGAAAGTAGCATATGGCAGTAGGGAATGTCTGTAAGGAAATCAGTTTAATCATGGTCCACTGAGAGAACTAACACTCTTTTGATTGTTGTTTCTGTCAAAGATTAAAAGAAATTGCTACTGCAGATTAACAAGAAAATTCTCCATTTCAAAACTACATTCAATATATGCTTCATAGTTTAGATTTCTCAAAATGGAGCCTAGACAGTAATCATTATTTTATTTTCAATTATTAAATGAGTACTTAATCCCTTTAAATTCACTTAAAATTTTTAATGGCAGGACACACAAATTCAATTTAATGTAATGATGAGAATAATGAGAAAAGAGACAGACCTGGGAAATGATGAGTAAGCTCCACTAGGGCCAGTCTCTGCCACTCTAGCACGGGAAGAACCAAACTGCATTCAGCTGCCTCAAAGCAGTAAATGGTCAGACACACATACACACACACACAGACAGAGAGAGACAGAGAGAGACAGAGAGAGAGATTGATTCTACACTAAATTTAAATATGATTCAAACCCAGATCACTTAATCAAATCGTATGGAATTAAACAAGTAAAACTTGTCAATCCTTTCCTTAGGAATCCTCTGTATAGATATAAAACCCTGGATACATGAAAATGGTTTTAAATTATATTTGTTTGTTCACAGCTTGATAGGCAATTATAAATTTCCATTTAAATAGATCATGTAGCTTGATACATCTGTACAGAAAGGGTAAGGTTAAGAACATGGGATAAGTGTAGGCAGATCTACCTTGCAAACCTTGCTCTTTCTTTGCATGTGTGTGCTCTTGCAAAGGCTGCACTGGACAGTGCTACAGCAACTAAAAGGCTGAAGTCACTAGGAGCTCAGACGTAAGGCCTCCTCCCAGTATCCCCTCTAAGCCTACTTCCTGGACACTCTTCCAAGCTTGGGTTGCAGATGACGGACACACTTCATCCTGAAGGCTACACGTTTTCAAACCATTTGAACAGAACGATCAGATTTAGCCTGATGATTTCTTCATAGAATCTGCAGAAGTCCTCTGTGCAAGATTAATGTTGAGGTTCCTAGGGCACCACTGTGAGAATCCAGTTAAGGACAGGACATGACTATGCTTTAGTGGGATTTCCTGCAGGTTTGGGATCGTAACCGTACAAGAAAGTAGCTGCTATTACAAGGATGGCTCCAAGGAAAAAGACACTAAATAGGATGAAGAAAAAGAAAAGGAGAAAGTCAGATTCAAAGCAAATTAAATTCTTTACTATACTGTATCTGTACTATAAAGACAAGTGTAATTTGGGAAAGAAATATTCCAGAAACATAGTAATAAATGTTGAGTACTTCCTATGATCCAGGTGCTGAGCTAAATACTTCACATGTAAATGTCATTTTGTTCTTGAATGACTTGAAGCAGTACAAGGATTAGCTGCATTTTGTACCTTCAGGAAAGGCTTTACAGGACTTTAAAAACTTGCCCCACAGGCCCAAATAGGTCGGAGGTAAGATGCAGTGTAGACTCTGGCTTTGAGCCTACACTCCATGGTGCAGGACCTCACCGACATGCACACTCTGTATGGGATTCATTCCATAAAAGGTCCAAAATGTTAAAAACAAAATGTTAAAGGAAAAGTTCATTACTGTATGCTAAACTTAGGTAATTTAGTTTAAAAGCCAAAGCAATAATAAAACTCAGTACCAATGTTTACAGGATGGTTAAGAGAAGGAGATATCACATGCTTTCCTCTTGATTCTATGTATGTAGATATACAATATACTTCATAGAAACTGGACACAAACCTAACTACCAATTATAACTTGCTATATACAGTTTTAATGCAGCTAGAATCATAGATTAGTTTCTACTAATGCTTCAAAGTCATTACCTTCAACTTAAAAACAAACAAACAAACAAATCTAAAAAGACAGGGATCACTGGTCTTTACCTTCCTGTGACCTGAGGCTTTTGCTTTGCTTTATTTATTCCACAGTTTTACTATGTAGCCCAAGCTGGCCTCCAACCTATACAGCTCCCCCTGGACTTCATGAATAAGGCATGTGCCAGTGTGCTCCAGCCGACATTACCCTCCACACCCCTTCCCCAGTCTATAAATTCAGCCGTTTGACTTCATGGACCTTTTCCTGACGCTGGCATCATAGTAGATCCTAGTCCCTCAACCACAATTCCCTTTCTATCAATAAGTGTTTATTGATAATGATTCAGGTCTACTGTCCAAGACTCATTACTCTACAGTGAGTTACTCTAATGCTCATCACACTGTGATTAATACATTATTTGCATATTTGTTACCCTGCTCAGCTATGTACAACAGAAACCCTATCATACTATGATTATTTCAGTGATTCAAGCCCCCTCGTTAGTGAGCTGTATATATACTGACATTCGCATGCTGACCATGTTATAATTCATCTTGTGTCTGGTTTTCTAGTCACTATGACCTTCTTGAATACACCCATCTCATTCATAGGTTTCTTTTTTTCCAGAATCCAGCAGAGAGTGGCCACTTAATGAACTTTTGGAAAGTGAATAAACAAACCTAAATGGAATCATGGTAATACTAACAACAAAATAAGACATACAAGAAAGAATTAGAATGGAAAGAAAAAAATGATATAGAGAAAGAAGTATTTTACCTGGTTGGCACAAAATCTTGCAACCAAAAATAAGATATTATTGTTGACAATATTATGGATAAGGAGGTCGCAAATCCTTTTAAAATGTTATCTGCATATTTGATGACAGCAGCTATTACAAGGCCTCCAAGTGCCTGTCAAGATTTTAAGAGAATATTTTTTAAATGAACATAAAACAGCTTTTCAGAACAATTTCATTTCTCAGGGAAGATTTAAGACTTCTGTTCTATAAATATAATTATATCCCAGCAAATGATTCATTAAAAACAATAGACTTCCAGTTTTGCTTCACAGCCCTCAATGTAACCATCAAAGCAATCTAAGATTTGCTGTAGTAGAATTTGATCAAATTACAAATTGTCTATTTTCATCAAATTCAATAATTAAACAGCACTTGTTTGGGCAGCTGAAGAAACAAATACATGAGGTTTAAGCTTGAAGAAGAACGCCTTTTTAATGCCTTTCCAACAGTCTTCTCATTTCGCCTTATTCTTCAATCCCCCTCCCCACCTTCTACCTCTTCTGACTGTCAGGACGAACTGTTTGGTTTGGGTTGGGAGTGATGCTTTTACAGTGCTAGAGATTAAACCCCAAACCAAACTTACAGTAGCTAAGTTCTCTGAGCTATCCCCACAGGATATCAAGAACCGTCTACCAGATCATTCTCAAATTCTAGATTGTGGCTACTTACAAATAGGAGATGGGGAAGCTGGAGAGATTGCTCAGTGGTTAAGGGTGCTTGCTGCTCTTGCAGAAGACCTGGGTTTAGTTCCCAGCACCCACGTTAGGCAGCTCACAACCATCTGAAACTCCAGTTCCAAGGGTTTTGATGTTTCTTCTGATCTCTGTAGGCACTGTATGTTCATGCATACACTCAGGCACACACATATGCGCATAAAATTAAGTAAGTAAAAAATCCAAACAAATGAACAAACAAAAACCTTAATGAGTAGTGGGTAGCTCAGTCGTAAATTACTTGCCTAGTAGGTATGAGGGCACTTGGTTCAATCCAGACAAACACACACACACACACACACACACACACACACACACACACACGAGACTTTACTTACTATACAAAAATCCAAAATGCTCCCAAACCCTACACTTTGATGCGCAGATGAAAATTCTACACCTGCCACATTTAATGGGTTAGTCATACCACACAGGTGGATTTTAAACTGTATTATCTTACTTCCAGGCTATGTGTATGCTCGTACATAAAACAAAATTTTGTTTAGATTTGAGTCACAGTAACAGATTTTCTTATTATGTATATGCAAATATTCCAAAATCTCACACCCTTAATTCTCTCAAATGATAAAAGAGCATCTGTATGACCTGGCTTTATTTTCTACCAAACCCTATATATCTGCTTCCAAACCAAACCCTATATATCTGCTTCCAAACCAAACCCTATATATCTGCTTCCAAACCAAACCAAGGGTAGCCACTCTAACTGCCTTCTATAATGACGGAAGTTTAAGTTATAAAGTCATGAATTATCCCACTGGACTTACTGCAAATTATGTTTGAATCAATATTTCAAGGAAATGCTGTTATTCATCTATTTATTCCCTGTTGAATTCTTCATACCAGTTATACCAACTTAAAAAAAAATTGTTGTGTGGTGGCAGACGCCTTTAATTCCAGCAGTCACTAGGCAGAGGCTAGCATATCTCTGTGACTTTGAGGCCAGCCTGATATACATACTGAGTTCCAGCAAGAGCTATATGTAGAGAGATCCTTTCTAAAGCAAAACAACAAAACCATTTTTAGCTCTCTCTTAAAGGAGAGCTTTCCCATAACTAGGTAAAATATATCATATAGAAGTTCTCCATGTATACCATACCTCTACTTTAAATTCTCTCTAACTTCCCCTTTGTGCCTTCTCCTCCTTTTATACAGTAGAAACACCCTTCGTATTTTACAAGTGCCATTATCCTTTGACACTTCTCTACTTGCCAGGTCCTTGAGCCTTATGACTTCAAAGAACTCTACCAAACTATGTTTTAAAGAACACGCTTTCTTCATTTTTATATTTTCCAGAATTTCAAGGAGTATTTGTGGAGGTAAAATCAGTCATCTCTTGTACAATTAAAGACACATTCACACTGAAGAAATTTGACAGAAACATTCTAATATGTAAATATAAAATAAAGCCTAAAACTTGCATAATTATCTCAAAAGGCTCCTTCCATCTTTAAAGGGTTGACCATGGCTTTTCTATGCAATGATAATTGCAGCAGAGAAATCAAGTTATATTTACCCTTAGTTTTAACTACTAAATATTATTTTTTGAGACAGGGTCTCTATATATAGCCCTGGATGTCCTGCAGCTTGCTATGTAAACCAGCTGCCCTCAAGCTCACAGAAATCCTCCTGCCTCTGCCTCCAGAGTGCTGGGATTAAAGGTGTGTGCCACCACAGCCCAGTTTCACTATTTAATTCTTTTTTAAAAATTATTATTATTAATTAATCTATTTATTTTATTTTATATGGATATTTTGCCTGCATGCATGCCCATATCTATCTATCTATCTATCTATCTATCTATCTATATCAATCAATCAATCAATCAATCAATCAATCGGTCTGTATCCCTTAAATACCAACACACCAGTACCCATTTTAATTCTGTGTATTGAAGCAGTATTCAGTAGTTATTAAATAGAAGACTTATATGCTTTACCTGCAGAGCAACAACTATCCACGTCAGTTGATTATATCCCTGAAAAAATCCATTCTTTGAGACCAATTCTCCATCATAAACGTATACACCCATTAATCCAAATATACTTCCAAAGAAACCTATAAGAAAGTAAGACCTAGGTCATGTGGCAGTTTTTCTGAAGAGATATTTTTGTTAACACTCCTGTTTCCTTCTCCCTTGTTCCATTTGGCAGGGTCCTGCTGTGCAATGGAGAAGAACCTGGGACTCAGCATGTAGCTCACTGGACCGGAACTCTTGTTTCTGTTGCCTTGGTCTCCCAAGTACTGGGACTACAGGCCTGAGCCACACTGCACAACTTACTTCTTTCTGATAAATACCTTTAAAAATATCTCACTTGGCCAGGCGTGGTGGCGCACGCCTTTAGTTCCAGCACTCGGGAGGCAGAGGCAGGTGGATCTCTGAGTTCAAGGCCAGCCTGGTCTACAGAGCAAGTGCCAGGACAGCCAGGGTTATACAGAGAAACCCTGACTCAGGAAAAAAACAAATGCCTGCCTTGGGAAAAAAAACAAATCACTTGATTTATATATAAATTTTTACAAATTTTACATAGTACTATATAATAACTACAAAACATACACATAAGCAGGTAGGCATGAAAATATTTTTAAAAATAATTTACCAACCGTTAAACACCATAATAATATTGAAATTACAGAATTTGAATTATTAGATTGGTGATCCATTCAAGCATTTATAAAATGCTTGCTTGTAGTATTCCATTGTATCATCAATTTCCTATTGCTATGACCACATCTGCGTGAGTAACATTCATAATTATACACAAGAAAGCTGACATATATGACATAGAATTTCTTTGTAAGCATTTTAATTAATACAAGCAGTGAACATGAGTTATAAAAAAGAATATAAAGCTAACTGCTTTTCTAGTTCTAAGTCTGTCAGGGACTTTTTTTTATTTTGGTAGTGGACATGTGCATAAAAATATACTTGACAGTAAAAGTGCAAATGTGAAGTGCCACAGCTTTCCGTTCAAATGCCTGCTCTAAATGTATATAAGTTCAGAGTTATAGAGTCTATGACTGGCTACTCTCCACAGGTGGTGCTCTTTATTTGTAAGTTTTTTAAAAACAATAAACTTTATTTTTAAGATTCAAAAAAAAAAAAAAAAAAACAATACTTGATAACCAAAACTCCAGGCTAGGAAACGGTCGAAGCCATCATCAGATTCTGTACTTACTACTCAAGTCTCACTGTTAGAGGAAATTGGCTCAGTGAACTTCATTGCTGAATTCCATGGGTCAATACAGCCTCTAGACCTGGAGCATTGTTGTCTTACAGAAACATACAGGGGCCACATCCTATGGCACACATTATGAATGCTGTCAAAGAGGGTATGTGTGATGGTTTTAAATAACGCCGTAACTAGGTAGAGTGTGAGGACCATGTAAAGTTCATTTGCACAAGCTCTAACCATTTAATAGGTCTCATCTTAGTATAAAACTAATCATGGCATGTGACTTTTAAAAAATGCCCGACGGCATACAGTTTAGAATTTAACTTGGGCTGGAGAGATGGCTCAGTGGCTCAGAGGTCCTGAGTTCAATTCCCACAACCACATGGTGGCTCATAACCATCTGTAATGGGATCTGATGTCCTCTTCTGGTCTGTCTGAAGAGAGGGACAATATGCTCACATACATAAAATAAAATAAATTTAACTGAAAAATTAAAATGTGACAATTACTAAAATACATATTTAGTACATGTTGGAGCTAGAAAGTCCTCCAAAGCCCCAAGTGTCCAAGAATTGTTCTCTCTCTTCACCACTATGAGGATGGGCTTAGTGGGAAGCCATAGGTCACTTGGAAGCATGCCTACGATCAGGACTATGTGTCCTTAGTCTCTTCTCGATTTCTATTTATTGTGCCACCATAAATAGCTTCCTCTGCCTTGCATATTCTGATATTATGTCCTGCCCTGCCACAGGCCAAAAAGGGAAAAAAAAAAAATCAATGGAATATCAGCTTGAAGCCCCAAAATTTTAAGACAAAGCAAATGTTATCTCTTGGTAAGTTGATTTATCTTGTGTGTTTGTCACGGTGACAGAAGGCTGTCTAGTAGCATACAAGAACATATATGAATTATGTCAGTATATATAGCTAGACAGGATATTCTAATAGTGGCTACATATTCCACTGACTAATACTAGATATCTATATAGTCCTTGTTCCAAATGCTTTACCAAAACTAACATACTATAAGCCCTTATTGACACTTGTATGATTATTTTTGTTGATGAGGAAATTTCTCCAAGTGCACACAATGAAATGGACTCAGTAGCTGAATCCAGGCAATTTAGCTCTCGATCCTCTTTTACTTTACATTTTCTCTCAGTCTCCCAAAGTGCAATCTGTTTGTTTGTTTGTTTGTTTGTTTGTTTGTTTTTCCAGACAGGGTTTTTCTGTATAGCCCTGGCTGTCCTGGAGCTCACTTTGTAGACCAGGCTGGTCTCGAACTCAGAAATCCGCCTGCCTCTGTCTCCCAAGTGCTGGGATTAAAGGCGTGCGCCACCACACCCGGCTCCAAAGTACAATCTTAATTATACTACCTAATCACAACAATAATTCATTCAGCCAGTCTTAGTTTCTGTTTTGGTTTGTTTTGTTTGATTATTTTTTTTAGACACTTGTAACCAAAGCTAAAATTTTCTTCCCCTCTAAGCTATTTCCCACCAGTCAAGGAGTATGTAAAAAGACAAAACATTATACTGAAAGAAAACAGTATGTTACGACTGGAAGAGATGAAAATTGCTTCATTTCCAACTTCTTCCATTTTAGGAGCCTTTACATTTTAATATGTAAATTAGTTGTAGCATCTTCACAAAAGGAAAGGCAATAAGGATAAATATGCTGAGACTCCATAACTGAGGGCAGGAGCAGGCTACACTCAGCATCAGCCTGCTTTTCCATATCATGAGTCCAGGCATACATTTCAAATCCATTTCTTTGTATCATCAGCACACTTGCATTCAAGGCCTATGTACTGAAAGACTTAGGGAGATCCACAAATGTAAGAACGTAAATCTTTGTCTGGTTTCTTTTTAAGATGCGGTCTCCCTATGTGGCCCGGTTGGTTTTTCGCCTCACCCTCATGAGTGCCAGGGGATCAGAGACGTGCGCCACCATACATGACTGGTATAGTTATTTAGAAAAAAGATATTAGAAAGCCTTTAAAACTTACCAAGTTGAATGTTCCTTATCCATACTGACTGTTTTGTTTCTTTTAAGATTTTCTCAAAATAAACTCCAGCAAAGCCACTTGAAAAACAGGCTGTGAGAACTGCCATGAGGCCTACAAACTGTGAGCCTGTTGAAAGGTCCTTAGAGTTCAGCTCTTGAGAATCTGAAGGCCACTGAATAAAAACAAAAGCAACATCAAGAGGGCAGTGAGATGGCTCAGTGGGTAGGGACACTTATAGCCAAGATTGACAACCTGAGTCTGTGCCCTGGGACCCAAATGGTGGCTGGAGAGGACCAACTCTCACAAGCTGTCCCTGACCTCCACAAGCAGTGTAGTACTGCCTGAGCAGAAGGTAAGCTACCTCAAGCATCGTAGGAAGAGAAGCTGGTGGGAAAGGAACCACAAACACTGTAAGGAAAATAGTCCATCAAAGCATGAAAGACTGAAGTTACTGTCTCGGGCATAGTCCCCAAAGGATTTGGATGTTCCTGACCATGGTAACCATTTAACTGTTGTTAAATATGCCTTACCAGCTATGTCTCACTACTCTGATGGTCTGAAACTTACTAAGCAACTTCTAAGGAAACTATCTATTTGAAACTCTGTACAGTGGATCCCATTATGACATGCTCACACATGTGTCTCATGCACTTTGATCATACCCTCTTTGTTATTTCCGCCCCCACTCTGTCTGCATTTCCACTGCTCTGTTCCCTTTTCAAACCAGCTCTTTTCTATTTTCCTCTCTATTGGTTTTGGGGGGTTTTTTCAAGATTGAGTTTCTTTGTGTAGCCCTGGGTGTCCTGGAATTTGCTTTGTACCAGAATGGCCTTAAACAGGCCCTGCCTCTGTCTCCCAAGTGCTGGGATTAAAGGCATGAGCCACCAGGCATAGCCCTTAATCTTCATTTTTCAACTGCAAAATTATGCTATTTTGTTTAACATAATGATCTCCAGCCGGGCGTGGTGGCCCACGCCTTTAATCCCAGCACTCCGGAGGCAGAGGCAGGCGGATTTTTGAGTTCAAGGCCAGCCTGGTCTACAGAGTGAGTTCCAGGACAGCCAGCTATACAGAGAAACCCTGTCTCGAAAAAACAACAACAAAAAAAATGATCTCCAGTTCTACATTTTCCTGTAAATAACATAATTTTGTTTGTTTTGTTTTGTTTTTTGTTTTTCAAGACAGGGTTTCTCTGTATAGCCCTGGCTGTCCTGGACCTCACTTTGTAGACCAGGCTGGCCTCCAACTCAGAAATCCACCTGCCTCTGCCTCCCGAGTGCTGGGATTAAAGGCGTGCACCACCATGCCCGGCTCATACTTTCTTTTTTTTTTTTGTTTTGGTTTTTTTTTTTTTGTTTGGTTGGTTTTTGGTTTTTCGAGACAGGGTTTCTCTGTATAGCCCTGGCTGTCCTGGACCTCACTTTGTAGACCAGACTGGCCTCGAACTCAGAAATCCGCCTGCCTCTGCCTCCCGAGTGCTGGGATTAAAGACGTGCGCCACCACGACTGGCATAATTTCATTTTTTAATGGACAAATAAACCTCCATTGTGTATGTGTATCATATATGTGTGTGTGTGTGTGTGTGTGTGTGTGTGTGTGTGTGTGTGTATCACATTTACGTTATCCATTGATAAACTGATGAACATTTAAACTGGTTCTATAACTTAACTATTGTGAACAACTCTGTAATAAATATTAGTATTTCTGTAGTATGCTCAAGAATATACTTTGAAAAGGTAGAGCTGCATCACGTGTTAGTATTTTTACTTAGTGAGCAAGATGGTTGAAAAGAGAAAGTGCTTGCTATGTAAGCCTGACAACCAGAGTTCAATTCCTGTAACCCACATAGAGGTGGAAGGAGAGAACTGACTGCGTCAAGCTGCCCTTTGACCCCCACAAATGCTCTATGATATGTGTGCAGGCAAGTGCGAATGCGCGCACACACACACAGACACAGGTAAAATTAAAATCTCCCCATGGAGAAACCTCCATACTATTTTACAACTGGCTGCTTTGAATTACATCCCAATCAGAGGAGCAGTAAGATTGATTTCCACACCATCTCTTGTTTGTTGTGCTGATAACAGCCATTCTGATTAGGACGAAATGAACTCAGTGTAGTTTTGATTTCTATTTCCCTAGTGGCTGAAGACAGTAAACATTTTAGGTATGTTTATAAGGTATCGGCATTTCTTTTGAGAACTATCTGCTGAGTTCATTTGCCTGATTACTCATAGGCTTAGGACTTCTGGATGCTTGGGTGGTTTTGTTTTTGTTTGTTTGTTTTGTTTTTAGTTCTTTATATAACTGCATGTTAATCCTGTCTGATGAGGAACTAGTGAACACCCTCATCCCCTCCAAAGGTTGTCTCTTTAGTCTGTTTTCATTGTTAGGAAGCTTTGACATTTCATGCACTCATATCTGTCAACTCTTGCTACTGTTTGCTCAAATTGGAGTCTATCAAAAAGTCCTTTCTGTGAGCTTCTCTTAAGTGCTGTCCCTGTTCCCTTTCACATTCTCCAAGGTTTCAGGGTTTAAAGTCCTCAACCATTTGGAACTGAGTCCTGTGCTGGGTGAGAATGTAGCTAGTCTTAGCCTTGTACTATGGATACATATGTATAGCTTCTCAACACCATTTGTTGAAGAGGCTGGTCTTCAATGTATGATGTACTGGCTGGTTGCATGTCAACTTGACACAAGCCAGCATCATTAGAGAGGAAGGAGCCTTAGGTAAGGAAATGACTCCATGAGATGAGCTGTATGATATTTTCTCAGCTAGTGATCAGTGGGGGAGGGCCCAGCCCATTGTAGGTGGTGCCATCTTTATGCTGTTGGTCCTGGGTTCTATAAGAATGGCAGCTGAGCAAACCGGGTAAAGCAAGCCAGTGAGCAGCACCCCTCCGTGGCTTTTGCATCAGCTCCTGCCTTCAGATTCCAGGCCTGTTTTGTGTTTCTGCCTTTGATGATGAAGTATAAGCCAAATAAACCCTTTCCTCCCCAACTTGCTTTTTTTTTGGTCATGGTATTTCATTGCAGCAATAGAAATCCTAAGACTTATGGATTAATCACCTTTGTCGATAATCAGGTGGTTTATTTCTGAGACCTTCTCATCCAAAGGCCTACATGTTTTTTTTTTTGTTTTTTTTTTTTTTTTTTTTTCCGAGACAGAGTTTCTCTGTGTAGTCCTGGCTGTCCTGGCACTCACATTGTAGACCAGGCTGGCCTCGAACTCAGAAATCCGCCTGCCTCTGCCTCCCGAGTGCTGGGATTAAAGGCGTGCGCCACCACGCCCGGCTTACATGTCTGTTTTTGTACCGTACCATGCTGTTTCTATTATCACAGCTCTAAAGCATAATTTGAAAATAGGTACTGTGATACCTCCAAATCTGCTCTGTGAATGGGGCAGAGGCAGGACATCACACTGTAGCCTACAGTAGCCTAGAATTCACTGGGTAGCCCAAGATGGCCTCAAAATCATGGCAATTCTCCTGCCTCAGTGTTTTCATTGCTAGGATTATAAGTGTGAGTCACCAGGCATGGCTAGCACTGCTATTTTTGCTCAGGACTGACTTGGCTATCAGGGTCTTTTGCACTTTCATATAAATTATGTTTCTAAATAGAAGTAGCTGACATATTCCTCAGCTATTTTACTTACATATTAGTTTTGTTTTTTGTTCTTTGTGGTTTTGGCCTAGGGGGGATTTATTTATTTATTTTTTATTTACTTAAAGTTGTTTTTTTTGTTTTTGTATTTTAATCCTTTGTCTTTCAGTTCTTAACATTTGTTTTATGATCTAAACTGCAATCTATTTTGGGGAAAATTAAATTTATCTCTCTTTATCTTCAGGAGTGTTGAAATCACACTTTTTATAGTTACCAGAGACTTTGTTTAATGTTAGTTTTTTGGTATGGGGGGTATATTACATAGTCCAGGCTAGCTTTAGCTCACAGCAATTTTCTTGCCTCAGCCTTCCAATTGAGGGGATTATAGGTGTGTGCTACCATACAAGCTTAAACACCTTTTACAATGAAAAGGGTTCACTTCCTATTCAATTTGCCTTCACTGCAGCAACATGATACTGATGACAAATTCCTTGACTCTTGAAACTGTCCCCTTTCTCTCCTGGTCCTCTACTACATAAGTACTAAATATGCTTTCTGTGAGGAGGGGAACATTCTATGGCTCCGCAAATAGTGTAGCCACTATCTTATGTGGCTACCAAGCACACACACACACACACACACACACACACACACACAGAAACACATGCAAAATGAAAAAGGAATGCAAAGGTAGGAGACAATGACTCCGTGAAGAATAAGGAATCATTAGAAAGCTCTTGAGTTCAAAAATACACAATCAATAAAGATGGGAGATGGAAGGGGACCACAGGGACACTAATTAGCTCACAGGTTCCACGGTTCACATTAAACTTAAGCTTATTTATTTTTAGTGCTGTTTTGTTGGTTGGTTGGTTGGTTGGTTTTGCTCTTTCTTAAGGCCAAGTTTCACTGTGCTATGTCTGATTTTGTTAGATTGTCCCTTCCTTCTCTCTCTCTCTCTTGCTAAAAGTACTGGTTCAAACCTACAATTCTGGGCTAAAGCAGAAGATGGTGCACTCAAGGCTACATGGTGAGATATTCTCTGAAAAAACAAAACAAACAAACAAACAAACAAACAAACAAAAACAAAATGTAGCCAGAAAGTGGTGGCTCGCGCCTTTAATCCCAGCACTCGGGAGGCAAAGGCAGGTGGATTTCTGAGTTCGAGGCCAGCCTGATCTACAGAGTGAGTTCTAGGACAGCCAGGGCTACACAGAGAAATGCCAAAAAACCAAAAACCAAAAAGCCAAAACACAAAAAAACCCTAAATGTAGCCCTGGAAAGACAGCACAGCCATTCATTAAGAACATCAAGGTAGCCAGGCGTGGTGGCACATGCCAGCATTTAGGAGGCAGGGGCAGGCGGATTTCTGAGTTCAAGGTCAGCCTGGTCTACAAAGTGAGTTCCCAGACAGCCAGGGCTACACAGAGAAACCCTGTCGCAAAAAAAAAAAAAAAAGAAAAGAAAAAAACCCATTAAGGTAAGGAGTATAGATTCCTAGATATTATGGAATTTTCTCCAAAATAGATTGTATTTTAGGTCATAAAGCAAATGTTAAAAAATGAAAGACAATAAAATACCCTTTAAATGAATAAAATAAAACCTCCCTCTAGGCCAACAACAACAACAATAACAAAAGACTTTGAAAGAAAACAATTAATTATTAATACGTGAATAAAATGGCTGTAGAGCGAGTTCCTCCATCCGCTTAGACAGGGTGCTGTGCCGTACTGAGAACCACACTGGTAGAAAACCCATGTGACAGCCTGTGCATCCGGTTCAAGGAGAGCCCTGCCTCAGAGTAATTGACAGAGTGACATAGGACACCTAGTACCCTCTTCTGGTCTCTACACATATATGCATAGACCCACACAGACACATATGAATAAATTAAAAATAGAAAGAAAAGAAAGAAAGAAAACGCAGACATGGTGGCTTATGACTGTAATCTCAGCACTCAGAAGGCAGAGGCAGGAGAGTGTCAGAGTTTGAGGACACACCTATCTGCAGAGGAAGCTCCAGGCCAGCTGGGGCTACAAACACAACAGTTTGTGTGTGTGTTCATTTGTGTGCACGAGTGTGTGTGTGGTCCTGAGAACCAAAGCAACTCCTCTGCCCATAAGCTATGCCAGGGCCTACTGCTCAGTTCTTTACTATGAGAAACTCATCCATGTGTTTATTTACTTACATCATAGCACATACTCTCAATGCAGTATTTGCTTACACAGAGCCATAAAACATATGTCAGCACTTACTTGCTTGAGCAGGTAATGGGACCATACTCTCTATGTGAAATCTATCAGGTTTTCAAACCGTGACAGAAATGAAAGGCATACTTATCTTGAATAGTTACCTGTACAAAAGCAACTCCTGCCATCAGAATTACTAGGGAGAGCCACTGGTACACACCTAATTTTTTACCAAGCATAGACACAGAAAATAATGCTGTTGTAAGTATTTTCAACTGATATGTAACCTAAAAAAAGAAAACAGAAATATTATTAGTGTTTGGGTTTTTGTTTATTTGTTTTTAAGAGAATCATTAGAATTGTATCTAGGTACCTGGTAAGTGGCTGCATCTAGGTTTGACAGTGCCACATAGAGTAAGTTGTTCTGAAGAGTATATATCCCTGACGGGATAGCGAGCTTCAGGGTTTCCATGGGCTTATTAAGAATTTCATCATGCAGTACTCTATTCAGTGCTCTCACACTACACTCTAAAACAAACACGATGGGGAAAATCAGTTATTAAAGTATCGCTGCAGAAATCATAAGCTCTGTCTTCATAGGCCTCAGTTTTCTCACTTTAAAAACAAAAAAATGGGGGCAGGAGAGATGGCTCAGCAACTAAGAGACAGCATTGCCCTTGTAAAAAATCAGAATTCGATTCCCAGTATCCACAGTGGGTGGCTCAAAACTGCCTGTAACTCTAGCTTCATGTAGATCCCACACATCTGAACTCTGTGAGCACACGTGCTTAGGTACAAAGACAAAGGCAAATACACACACACACACTACAATTTTTTTTTAAGATTTATTTATTATATGTAAGTTCACTGTAGCTGTCCTCAGATACTCCAGAAGAGGGCATCAGATTTTGTTACGGATGGTTGTGAGCCACTATGTGGTTGCTGGGATTTGAACTCGAGACCTTCGGAAGAGCAGTTGGTGCTCTTAACCACTGCGCCATCTCGCCAGCCCCCACACTACAATTTTAAAATAAATCCCCTCCTTTTTTGGGGAAGACATGTTTTCTCAGCATAGCCCTGGTTGCCCTGAAACTCACTCTGTAGACCAGGCTGGTCTCAAACTCATGCATCCACCTATCTCTGCCTCCCAAGTGCTGGGATGAGAAACCTGCACTACCACACACAGCTAAAATACATCTTTAAAAACAGGAAAATGAGCTACACTGGGATACTTGAGTACAAAGTATGCTTTTGATGCAAACTGTTCAAATGTTTACTATTATGGAGTAGCATATTGACATCTTTATCCTTATACTCAGTTATGCTAGAAAAGACCAAGATTGACTCTATAGGGGCTGGAGAGATAGCCAAGTAGTTAAGAGCACTGGCCACTCTCACAGGGGGCCAGGTTTCTATTTCCAGAACCTATGTGGTGGATCACAATCAGCTGTTACTCCAGTACCAGGGGATCCAATGACCTCTGCAAGCACATCCGTACATCCAGAGATACGTGCAGGCAAAAAAAAATTCATATGTATGTATGTATGTATGTATGTATGTGTGTGTGTGTATATATATATGTGTGTGTGTGTGTGTGTATACATATACACATTAAAAATACAGGAAAGAAAAGATTGACTGTGTAAGTACACATACACATAAAAATGCATTTGTGACAACTAAAAACTCAATTTATTTTTTAATTGTTAAATTTAATCTTCTTTCACATACTATATCTCAGCTGCAGTTTCCTCTCCTTCCTCCCCTCTGAACAACCCTTTCTACCCACTTCTCATTCCACTCCTCCTGTTTCAGAAAAGGACGGGCCTCCCATGGAAATCAACCAAACATAGCATAGCAAGCTACAATAAGACTAGACACCTCCCCTCATATTAAGTCTGAATGAGGCAATCCAGTAAGAGGAAAAAGGTCCCAAAAGCAGACAAAAGACTCAAAAGTCAGCCCCGCCCCCACACCCTGTTAGAAGTCCCACAAGATGACTAAGATGCAAGGGGCCTAGGTCAGAACCATGTAGGCTCCCTGACTATTGATATTGTCTCTGTGAGCATCTCTGAGTCCAGGTTACTTGATTCTGTGGGGTTTCTGTAGTGTCCTTGATCCCTCTGGCTCCCAGAATCCTTCCTCCCTCTCTTCTACCTGATTTCCTGAAATCTAACCAGTGTTCCTCAAATTATTAATCAATCAAAAAAGTATTCTTCATATGTAAGTACACTGTAGCTGTCCTCAGACACTCCAGAAGAGAGCATCAGATTTCGTTACGGATGGTTGTGAGCCACCATGTGGTTGCTGGGATTTGAACTTGTGACCTTCGGAAGAGCCAGCCCCTGCAGTAACTTTATAAAACTCTGTATTTTATTCATTCTTCAGCCTCTCATGCCAATTGTCAACATATTAATCATTAAAAAACGGCAAAGTAAGCCGGGCGTGGTGGCGCACGCCTTTAATCCCAGCACTCGGGAGGCAGAGGGAGAGGCAGAGAGATTCCTGAGTTCGAGGCCAGCCTGGTCTACAAAGTGAGTTCCAGGACAGCCAGGACTACACAGAGAAACCCTGTCTCGAAAAACCAAAAAAAAAAAAAAAAAAAAAAAAGGCAAAGTAGCTAGAGAATGTGTTGCTATAACAACAGATAACTGAACTTCTAGCTCAACTTGTCTCATGTAGCATGAGTCCAGATCTAAAACTTCTACAGCAGCTTGGGGGTTCTCTGTATGTAAATATGCTAGCTTGTTAAAAGTTATATCCTACCCCCACCCCCACCGCCACTAAGCTATACACCCCAGACCAGCCTGCTAGGTTTCTCCCTCTGAGAATTACCCATCTATATTTTTCCTAATGTCTTGTTGTCTCTTTCTTGTTTTTGTTTGGTTGGTTGGTTGGTTTTGGTTTTGGTTTTTTTCTGAGACAGGGTTTCTCTGCATAGCCCTGGCTGTCCTGGAACTCACTTTGTAGACCAGGCTGGCCTGGAACTCAGAAATCCACCTGCCCCTGCCCCTGCCCCTGCCCCTGCCCCTGCCCCTGCCCCTGCCCCTGCCCCTGCCTCCCGAGTGCTGGGATCAAAGGCGTGCACCACCAAGCCCGGCTGGCTGTCTCTTTCTTACTGTGCTGTAGTTCTCTGTAATTCTAGGTACTTGTTGCTGGTTATGTGTATAGCTTGTTTCTTCATTTTTTTTTTTTTTCAGTTCAAGATGTGCCTCCCAAAAAGGATTCCTACTCCCCTAAAGCACACTCCACTTATGGCTTAGTTTGCTTTTATAGTTCTTTGCGATCATTCACAGTACCAAGGCCACACTGATTTTCAGTTGGGTTTGGTTTGTTGAAGCAGGCCTTATTATGTAACCTATGCTGATCTGGAGATCAAAACATAGCCTAGGTTGGCCATGGACAGACATACACTTTTCTTACTTCAGTCTCCAAAGTACTAGGATGATATGTATGAGCCACCGGTGTCTGCCTCCTTTACTTTCTTTGCTTTTCTTCCCCTTCCCCCGAATGGAGTCTTATGATGTAGATCAGAGACTCCTTCCTCAAGCTCATCATACTTCTCCCCACACTCCCAGTACAGAGCTACAGGCCTGTGCCTGCCACAATGCTCAGCCTGGCTTGGATTGAAATTCATCATTTCTGCCATATGAAATTGGTATGTGCTTTTGTGTCAGGATCTCAAGTAGCCCAGAACAGCTTCCTTCAAAGTTGTTATGTAGTCAAGAGTAACCTTGAACTTCTGGCCTTGCTGCATCAACTCCTAAGTGCTAGAATTGCAGATGTGTTCCACCAGGCCCAGCTTTACACAATGCTTTTTATTTTACTTCACGTGTAGGAGTGTTTTGCTGCATGTTTATCTCTGAACTATGTGCCTGTACCCATGGAGGCCAGAATACAGCATCAAATCCTCTGGAAGTGGAGTTATAGGCAGTTGTAAGCTGCCATGTGGGTGCTGGGAACTTAACCCAGGACCTCTGTAAGAATAATCAGTGCTCTTAACCCCTGAGCCATCTCTTCAACCCCTGCAACTTAGCTATCAAGTACCAACTAAACAACTTTCCCAGCCCTGGAATTTACTTTGGTATGCCGTGTACAGACAGCTAGTCATGCTTAAGCTCACTGAAAGCGGGTTTCACCACATTTAGCCATAATGCAACTATTCTTGTTAAAGGCTTCCTAGCTCCAGTGTTAAATGCAGTAGGTACTTGTAATACCTAGACCTTAGCAACAAAAAGTAACCTCTCCGCTTTCCTGTCATTGTCATGACTTCCTGTCCTGCTGGCAGCTCATTTGTAGTCTTCGTCCAATGGTGACACATTCTGAATGAAGCCTCTGAGTGCTGGGAATAAGCTAGCATATTTTTCAGTCTCCTTTTCCTCTAGTGTATATAGAACCTGGTCTTACCCTTGGCTTTAAGTACTTTATAGGTATTTCTAACTTAACATGAATCAAAAGGAAGTCATTTGATTTATCCCCAAATATATCTTCCCTGTATCTTTTACTGCCATACCTATATAAACAACAATTTAATCTAAAACCTACAAATTATTCTTAAAACTGTATCCACCCTCTTTCCTGATTGTCACATAAAAAAAGTACTAGTCAAGTCATATCAAATGCTCATCACTATTAATGATAGAGGCATGCAAGTCAAAATCACAATGAAGTACCTCTTCATACCCAGAAAGGCTATAACAAAGGGTGGGTAGGGTCTGGGTCACAACTCAGGGTATAGCCATTTGTCTGATATATATGAGGCTGTAGATTTGAACACACACACTAACAGAAAATATGATAGTCAGGAAGAAAAACATGGTGAGAAAATAGAAACTTCATATAGTGCTAGTAAAAATATAAAATGGAGGTTGGCAAGATGATCCAGTAGGTGTGGTAAAGGTCCTAGCTGCCAGGCCTGACAATCAGTTCAAGCTCCAGGATCTATATGGTAGAAAAGAGAACTGATTCCTACATGTAGTCAGTCCTCTGACCTCCACACTTGCACAATGGCACATACTCATACCTCCCTCTCACAATAAATAAAATGCAATGAAAAATTAATAAAGCAAAACAGAATAGTGGAAAAGTTTGATAATTCCTTAAAAAGTAAACAAAGAGGACTTGCAAAATGACTTCACTGGATAATAGCACTTGCCACCAAACCTGATGACCCGAATTTAATCTCTGGGACTCACATGGAGCAAGAACAGAACAGATTCCCACAAGTTGTCCTTTGACCTACACTCACATGCCATGGCACGTGCACACCCACCACATACATATATGCAATGCATTTCTTTTAAAAAGATGTATATGAAGAACAATCAGATGACAATGACCCAGCAATTCTGCTTTGGTGGTGGGAAGGGGATATAAACGCATAGCCCCCACCCAAATATACCTGTACAGCTACTGCAGCAGTAGCCACTGTTTCTTCCAACAGGGTTCACGGTAGCCAAAAGGTAGAAATAACCAGTGGCTATCAACACATGATTAAGATAAAAGTGTACATTGTATACTATAAAGTATGTAAAAACCAAAAATCTAACACATGAGGTTTGAAAATATTATGCTAGTGAGCTAAGCCAGACATAAGAGGATAGGCATTATAAAATCCACCTTATATTAAATACCTAGAATAGGTAAATCCAGACATAAGAGAATAGGCATTATAGAATCCATCTTATATTAAATACCTAGAATAGGTAAATCCAGACATAAGAGGATAGGCATTATAGAATCCACCTTATATTAAATACCTAGAATAGGTAAATCCAGACATAAGAGAATAGGCATTATAGAATCCACCTTATATTAAATACCTAGAATAGGTAAATCCAGACATAAGAGAATAGGCATTATAGAATCCACCTTATATTAAATACCTAGAATAGGTAAATCCAGACATAAGAGAATAGGCATTATAGAATCCACCTTATATTAAATACCTAGAATAGGTAAATCCAGACATAAGAGAATAGGCATTATAGAATCCACCTTATATTAAATACCTAGAATAGGTAAATCCAGACATAAGAGAATAGGCATTATAGAATCCACCTTATATTAAATACCTAGAATAGGTAAATCCAGAAGCAGAATCTAAGTCAGAGGTCACCCAGAACTGGAGGAAAGGTGAGTGAGGAGTTACCACTTAATAGTCATAGAGAATTTCTGCTCAGTTGTATTGAGAAAGCTTTGGGAACAGTGATAGGTGTACAATATTGTAAATGTAAAAATGCAGTTACAATAACAAAACCTCATGTACACACGTACACACACACACACACTTGCACACACATTATCACAACTTAAAAATTGAATACTCTAAAACTCTGCCTGCAAAAGGCCAAGGTGAGGCTGGAATATACTCATGGTAGAACAAGTGCATATGCTTAGGGTATGCAAAGCCCAAGTGCACTGGCTAGTTTTGTGTCATCTTGACACAGCTGGAGTTATCACAGAGAAAGGAGCTTCAGTTGAGGGAATGCCTCCATGAGATCTAGCTGTAAGGCATTTTCTCAATTAGTGATCAAGGGGGGAGGTCCCCCTGTGGATGGTGCCATCTCTGGGCTGGTAGTCTTGGTTCTATAAGAGAGCAGCCTGAGCAAGCCAGTAAGGAACATCTCTCCATGGCCTCTGCATCAGCTCTTGCTCCTTGCCCTGCTTGAGTTCCAGTCCTGACTTCCTTTGGTGATGAACAGCAGTGTGGAAGTGTAAGCCGAATAAACCATTTCCTCCCCAACTTGCTTCTTGGTCATGATGTTTATGCAGGAATAGAACCCCTGACTAAGACACCAAGGTTCAATCTCTGGAACCACAGAACAACAGCTATGCAGTTCATAATTTATATCTCAATGAACATCTTTAAACTGTACCAAATGAGTGACTCACTGTTGGATTAGTCAATGTAACCAGCAAAGTCTTTAGTAAAGAATTACTTTACTTTAAAAGTCAAACAAAGCACTAGAGAATCCAGCTCTTCTCAAATTAATGAACTGTAAGTGCAACTAGGATTCATACTCATAGCAGTAACTAGGCATGGATTGTGTTACAGTCTGTAGTTTTAGTACAAGCCAAAATTGGTACTAACACAATCGTGCATGTGTGCGTCTGAGTGTGCATGTGTATGTGTGCATATGAGTTGATGATGGCTGTCTTTCTAAGTGGCTCCTTACCTTATTTTAGACAAGGTCTCTCACTAAACCTCAAACTTGTCAGGTAGCTCCTGAGGTCCTCCTATTTCCACCTCACAATGCTGAAATGACAAACTCACACTACCATATGCAGCCACTTTTGTGGGTGCTGAAGATCCAAACTCAAGTCTTCACACTTGTATAGTAAGTATTTTGCCAATCGGGCCATCCCCTTGAGCCCTGACTTAATAATTCTTTCAAAAATACTGGAATGTTAGGTCTAGGGAAATTAAATAATACAAATGATCAAATGTATAGTTACAATTATATTCCCATATATATAAATTAAACCAATCACACAAATTAAAAGGGAAAAAAATCACCCTAGATACCTACTACTGTCTTTGTAGACTAAAAAGATGCAGGCCATTATCTTCAAAAATTCAGCCACAACCACTGCTGTAGAAGACAGATAACGAGGCCCCTCCTCTTTTAAAGTCCTAGAATACCGCATCGTTAGAACCAGACTGGTAGTCTGAAACACCAAAATTCCCAAGGAAAGATATTTTAGGTTGGCAGACATTGTTTTCTCTTCATTTGTCTGAAAAACAAAACAAACAGGGCAAGTTAATCAAATTTTAAAATTACAGAAACTAATATCCAACAAGAGACAGAGGTTCCAAACAAGACAAGCTTCCTCCTAGCTGCAACAAGGACAACAAAAAAAGAGTCAACAACCGCAAAACAAGCCAAAGACAGAGGCATCTTCCAGAAAACTCGGGCTGAAGAAAACAGAGAAACACTGATTTAGGTCTGAGGGATGGGTCAGCCCTGAAATCTTGGATATTCTTGCTGACCTCTGTATTCTATAGTCAAGTGCTACAGCACCATATAATCTGGAACTGCCACCAGAGTAGAACAACAAAACAGCCGAGGAAAACTCAGGTTCGCTCGTCAAACAACTAAAGAAAGCTGACCTAAAACCTGTTACCATTCCGGCCATATACTGTGTAAACTGTGGGGAAAGCCTTGTTAACTCTCAGCACCTGAGCTAATGAGAGTAGAGGTGGTGGCTCCTGCCCCCCACAACAGAACCTGCAGACAGGGACTTTGGGGTACAGCCCTGTTGGTCATCCCTGTCATATACAAGCTTACTATCAGCAAACAGAATGCCTGCTCCTCCACAAGTGGCTAGGAATAACAGACTTAGGTAGGAACCAGAGTTTCATAATACACAAATGTTCGACACAACTCAAAATGAGTATAGCCACAAAAAAGACAAATCTTAATTGAATAACAATCAACAGATAATAAAAAAAAACAGATATTGGTGTTACAAGAATTACCATAAAAATACAGCAACATAAAATTATTAAACTTCCCTAATAACAGCAACCACAAAGTCCTTCATTAAAATATTTCAACATTGTTCCAAGAGACTTCTATCACTACTATTATTATTATGACTCGGTGATGCCAGGGAGTGAGCCCATCCCCTCACACGTACTAAGCTTGCTGTCTATCTCTAGCCAACAGCCCAGCCCAATAGACTCACCTTAAATGTAAAGCAGAAATACGTTGAAAAGGGAATGGACTGGCCATGTTAATAGTTTGACACCTAAAGCCCCAGCTGTTTGAGAGACTGATTCAGGAAGATCATTTAAGCCTGGTCAACTTACTGAGTGAAACCTCGCCTCACAAAAAAGGAAGAAGGAAGAGATTCCTTGAAGGGAAGGAGAAGGGAGAGTAAGAAAGAGAGATGAGCAGGAAAGATAAAGATACCATGAGGAAACTGAAAAAATTGTAGGGTTTATATTAATGTCAGGCCAAAACCTTACATTCCTTCTAGATTTGAAAGATATTTCATAGTAATAAAAGGATCAATACATCAAGAACCTATAGTCATTATAAATGTAATATATGTATATTATTACGGTAGCTTCAAAGCACATAAAAAATTATCAGAATGAAAGAAAAATAGTAGGCAAATCCAATCATAACAGAAAATACGTAACTTACTTTTGAAAAAAATATGATAGAATGAGAAACAAAAACCCTGAAGAACTAGAAGGTTTCAGCTAACTATAGCAGACATGCAGACAGTCCACAGAGATCATAAGCGTGCTTAAGCATGGTCCTTACCCTAGTTCCCATCCAAGATCATATACCTTTAGTGCCTCAGGTTGATTTAAAAATACAATACAATCCCTGAAAACATCCCTACAGCCATCTGCGGGGGACTAAATAAGAATGGCCACATAAGCTCAGATACTTGAGTAGCTAGTTATCAGAGAGTAGCACTGTCTGAGACGTGTGAGCAGGTATAGCCTTGTTAGAGAAAGTCGTTGGGGGTGGGCTTTGTTTGAGGCTTCAAAAGGCCAAGCAGGCCAAGTGTCACTCTCTTTCTTTCTGCCTGGAGATCAGAATGCAGCTCTCAGCACCATGCCTGGCTGTATGCATACATGCCACCTGTATGAGGATAATGCACTAAACTTCTGAAACAGTAAGCAAGCCCCCAATAAGTGCTTTCTCTTGTAACCGTTGGTCGTGGTGTCTCCTCACAGCAGTAGCACAGTGACTAAGACACCTTCTTTAATAGAAACTAAAAGAATGGCTTCTTTTTTCTTTTTCGGTAATACTTTTTTGAGTTGCTTTGTTTCAAGCTCCCTTTTTTGTCAAGGTTTTAAAATTCTTGGGCTCAAGTGGTCCTCCTGCCTCAGCCTTTGGAGTAACTTAAGCCACAAGTCATATGCCGTCAAGGTGATTTTAAGACTCACATGCAAACATGAAGTACCTAGTCAACGAAAACCATTTGGAAAAACCAGGTGGTGGCGGCACATTTAATCCCAGTGCTCAGGAGGCAGGCAGATCTCTGGGTTTGAGACCAGCCTGGTAGGGGAGAGCTATAAAGAGAAACCTGGTCTTAAAACACACACATACACACACACACACACACACACACACACACAGAAGAGAGAGAAGAGAGAAGAGAGGGAAGAGAGAGGAGAGAGAAAGAGAGGAGAGAGAGAGAGAGAGAAGAGAGAGAGAAAAAGAGGAGAGAGAGAGAAAGGGAGAGAGAGAGAGGAGAGAGAGAGAGATTTGGAAAGAGCAAGTTAAAGGAATTAAATACAAATAAAATAAAATAAAATACTGGGGGGCTGGAGAGATGGCTCAGCGGTTAAGAGCACTGACTGCTCTTCCAAAGGTCCTGAGTTCAAATCCCAGCAACCATATGGTGGCTCACAACCATCTGTAATGTGATCTGATGCCCTCTTCTGAAGACAGCTACAGTGTACTTAGATATAATAATAAATAAATCTTTAAAAATAAATAAATAAAATAAAATACTGGGCTACTGAGCTTCCAGACTCACTAGAAAGTTAAGAAGACAACCATCATAAGCACAGAGGTATAGACCAATGGAATACAGTCCAGAATTGGATCCATATATCCTATTTTGTTCAGACAGCTATCAGTACCTGTTCCTGAGTAGTTTATAAATAACAGGAATTTATTTCCCACAGTTCTAGAGACTGGAAGTTCTAGATAACTATGGAAGCACTGTCAGGTTCTGGTAAGGTTTATCTTCTAGAATGACTGTCTTGACATTAGACCCTCACATGGTATAACATCAATAGTTCTCTGGAGCCTTCATCTTGTGT
The DNA here is from genome assembly GCF_000001635.26 of Mus musculus. Taxonomy (NCBI): domain Eukaryota; kingdom Metazoa; phylum Chordata; class Mammalia; order Rodentia; family Muridae; genus Mus; species Mus musculus. The sequence goes on from NC_000069.6 coordinate 116,697,696, forward strand.
ACAAGGGCTCCATTCTCATAATCTAATTATTACCCAACCAAAGGTCATACTCCCCAGTGCCACTACACTGAGAGATGGCACAGCGGCTGAGTGCAAACCATTCTTGTAGAAGACTTGAATTCAGTTCCTACAACATTTTAGGCAGCTTATAACCACCTGTAACTCCAGCTCCAGGGAAACTGATACCCTCTTCTGGAGCCTGTAGGAACCTACATTCACTCATGTACACACATGTATAAACACAAGCACACACATGCGCGCGCGCGCGCGCACACACACACACACACACACACACACACACACACGCATGCACATGCACAAAAATAAGTCAAAATCTTTTTTTTTTTTTTAATATCAGCTATAGGGCAGGAGAAATGGCTCAGAGGTCAAGAGCACTAGCTGCTCTTCCAAAGTTCATGAGTTCAATTCCAAGCAACTACATAGTGGCTCACAGCCATCTGTAATATGATTGGATGCCCTCTTCTGGCCTGCAGGCATACATGCAGGCAGACCACTGTACATAATAAATAAATAAATAAATAAATAAATAAATAAATAAATAAATAAATCATTTAAAATAAAGTAAAGTAAAAATATCACCTATGGGCCAGAGGGAAGGCTCAGAAAATACAAGTGCTATCTGGGTAAGACTGATGATCCAAGTTTAATCCTGGGAATCATGGTATCCACTGACTCACATCTGTAAATCCCATGGCCAGATGGGAGGCAAAGACAAGAGCATCACCCAGAAGCTCACTGGTTAGCTAGGCTGAAGTAATCAGGATGGCAGAAGAAATAAGAGAGATCTTGCTTTCACATGGAAAGAGAGAATTAAATCCTGAAGTTCTCTGATCTCCACATGTATACCATAGCACATATGTACCCACAAATATACATACAAACATGTATGAACACATACACAAAATAAATTATATCATAACACACTGAAACATAATTTTTGAAAACAGTATATGCTATATAATTCTGTTTACATAAAATTCTCAAAAATAAAAAGCAAAACTAATCTGCATTGATAGATACAAACTTAAGACCGACTGCCGTGAAGAGTTAGGATTGAGAGCTGACTACAAAGGCATAATAAAGAATTCTATTGGTGATTACAATATTCTGATAGTAATTATATCATGCAGTTGACTTATCAAAAACCACAGGACTGCAGTTAAAGTAGGCACATCTTATTGTTAGTAAATTAAACTTCAATTAAGCCTACTTTAAAAGTAAAGGCCACACTAAATGACAGCATTCTCCACCAGGGGCTCCTGTAGCCTTAGCTCAGGCGAGAGGATCTTTGGATTAACGCCAGACATATTCTGTTCCCATGGTCTCTGCTGAACTCTTTTCCATGACTCTCATCTCCACTCAACTTCTCTAAATCTGTGTGAATCTTTCTAGAACATTCCTTTCCAACTCCCCCAGCCAAGCTATTTAGAGTCCTAGGTAAATGAGCACCTCATAACTACTAACTACCAAAATAGTACATGATCAAGCAGATTCAGCAATCATTAGCCCTCCATTAGGCTAAGTAGAATGTTTACAGAGACCCCTTGTCTTTTTTTTTTCCTGAGCCCTGGCTAGCCTGGAACTTGATAAGTACAGCAGGCTGACTTGAATTCAACAGAGATTTGACTCTAGAGTGCTGGGATTAAAGTCATGTGCCACCATGCCAGACAGAAACCTACTCTTAAAAAAAATAATATTTATATTTATTTTATGTGCATGAGTGTTTTGCATACATATATGTATGTATGTGCACCATGTGTGTTTCTGCTGTCCATGGAAGTAAGAAAAGGGTATGAAATCCCTTGCAACTGCAGTTAGGTTGGCTGTGAGCCAGCATGTGTGAACTAGGACCTGAACCCAGGTCTTTTGCAAATAGTTGTCGTTAGTTTTTTAGTATTTTGTGTCTGGGTGTTTTCCCTGCATGTATATCTGTGTGCCATGTTAGTACAGTGCCTGTAGAGGCCAGAAGACAGCACTGTATCCTCTGGAACCAGAATTATGAACTGTTGTAAGCAGCCATGTGGCTGCCTGAGCCCAGGTCCTTTCAAGAGCAGCTCTTAACCACTGAGTCACCTCTCCAGGCCTGAAAAAAAACAATTCCTGAAGACAAAAATGTTATTTAGGAAATTTGGCAATCCCTACCTACATCTAAATATGTTCCAAACATGAACAATGCCACATTATAAGGATAAAAATTTTAATGATGAAAAACACATATTTGCCATTAAATACACATACATAAATCACTAGAGATATTATTGGAAGCATTTTATTTGAATTTCAGAGACAAAAGTTAAGCATATACTTCTTTCCCACACCTCACAGGAGCAAACATATCGACTTCTTTATTAAACATCTGCCTCACTTCTGTAAACCCTTCATAGCAAAGAAAGTCCTAATGTGAAATATAACAAGAGTATTAGTGGTGGTTCATATTTTAGGAAAACATCTAAAAACTTCTTCATGTTAAAAGTGAAGAAAATGTTTATTTATATATGTGTATAAATGTATATACACACATAAGATATGTATATGTGTGTTTGTGTTTATATACATACAGATATATAAAGTATATGCATATACATACATATATATAAATAAATACTGGGGTTGTATCCAGAATATAGATTATGTAACTTATATAAAGAGAATTTTTTTAATATTGAACATAGAAGACAAAAAAATTAAAAATAGGCAAAAGATACTTTACCAATAATAAAGACAAATGAACCAGTAAAGATGTCTGGTGTCACAAACCTAAGAGAAACAAAATTTAAAACCACATGGGCTACACCTACTAGAACTGCTAACTTTTGGGAAGTGGGAAATAACACAACAGCATTTTAGAAGTCAATCGTGTTTTAGAAACTAAGTTAATTGCTTTTCATTTTAAAAATGAATAAATGGTGAATAATAAAGTCTGAAAACTTTCAAGATCACATAATTAGATATTAGAAATACCAGCTCATTTAGTTAAACATCTTTCCTGGCTCACAGTACACAATACTGTAAAATGCTGGGATACTAACTGCCTTCTCTTCTCTCTATACAGAAAGTTGTCAGCAATCCCCCAAAATATCAAAGAGTGATTTCAAATATGTTCAAGGAAGTCAGCTGTGTGCTTATTCTGTGTTACCAAGACCATTAATACATCTATTTTAACAACAATGTTCCAATTTATTAGTAAATAAAAACTTAAAGGTCAGTTTCTGGCCAGACAAGGTGGTGCATGCATGTGATCCCAGCACTTGGTGGTCAGCTGTAGGAAATCACCACAAATTCAAGAACACTGGTTTATATAAGAGTTCCAGGGCACCCAGGGCTACATAGTTAGACTCCATCTCAATAAATAAACAAATACGTTTCTAAGCCAGCATGTACTTTCTCAATTTTGTTTTTCCACTACCAAACACACACACACACACACATCTGTGTACACATTTTCAATAAGGGGCTTATTAGTGCTTTGGTCTCTTGCTTTTAAACTACACTGATGTAAATAGCAATCATGTAGTTCCTACCTCATGAAGTCCTTTATGTCCTATGGCTAGGAATTGATCCTAGGTTTGGTTAGGCTGTCTTATAGACCCTTCCCTTTCCCTTTTCTATGTACTGAGGATCAAAGTCAGGTCTTGACACATGCTAGGCAAATTCTTATCACTGAATTACACTCCAGCCCTCATCAATAAATTTTGCACTTGTTTACTAATTGCCATATTTCATCTGAATTGCTGAGTGCATTTAATATTTTTAAAGTCGAGTTTATTATTTTTAAATTTCTTCAAGGGAAAACGTAACGCAAAAAAATAATTGATCTATATTCCATTCATCGAGATTTATTATCAGAATTTACTTTTACATTTTTAACAGCAGACAAAAAATTATTATGCTCGTTTCAAATTCCAACAGATTCTCAGTAATTATTTAATAATCTTCAGAAAAAAGAAACCGCAAGACAAAACAGAGGGCTAGAGACATAGCTGAGCGATAGAGTGCCTGCCTACTATGTTTATGTGAGGCCCTGGGTTTATACAGGAGGCCAGGCATGATGGTACATGCCTTTGATCCCAGCCCTCTAGAGGCAGGCAAGCACATCTCTCTGAGTTCAAAGCTAGCCTGATCTACTTAGCTACATAGCCAGCTTCAGGCCAGTCATGGCTACAGAGACAGTCTCAAAAAGCCAAAACAACAACAACTCCAGGCCAGGCAGTGGTGGCGCACACCTTTAATCCCAGTACTTGGGAGGCAGAGGCAGGTGGATCTCTGGGTTCAAGGCCAGCCTGATCTACAGAGTGAGCTCCAGGACACCCAGGGCTAAACAGAGAAACCCTGTCTCAAAGAAAAAATAAAATAAAATAAAATAAACCTCCTATAAATATAGCAGAACCTACAATTTAAATATATTTATATGGTAATTATGTCCTTCATTTTCATTAAAGTGGTTCCTTTAGGATCCAAAGATCCTGTTTTATAAAGATTTGACAAGCAATTCTGTTATCTCAAGGTTAAATAATAATAAGCTGTGGGTTTAATTCCCAGCATTGCAAGCACACACATATGTGCACATACACACATGCATGCCATAATGCATATACATCATTACTGTACATTATTACTGATGACCACCTTCCCCCAAATTAATGAGGATTACTGTGATTAGATGTTAGTTGAATTACACATATGTATTAATTTCGGAAATACTCAAAATACCATACACTGCCAGACATAATGATGCATGCCTTTAATCCCAGCACACAGGAGCCAGAGGTGGTAGGATGTCTGTGTGTTTAAAGACAGCTTATTCTACATAGCAAGTTTCAAGATGCCCAGGACTACATAAGAGACACCCTAGCCTAAAACAAAACCAAAAAATACCATACACTAATCATGTATATTCATCTTTATAGATAGGCCCTTATAGACAAGTCTGAAAATCCATATAGCCACAGACTTATTTCCAGTGATTTACTAAGGCCTTGCACATTCTAGTCAAGAACTCCTCCACTAAGCCACATCTTCAGCCAACACTTTGGTGCCTACATGTTCCTAGTCTATTCCAAGTTAAACACCTTTCACTGTTTCTCATTGCCCTTACTTCCTCAAGGTGTTCCATGTCTGTTTAAACAAGATGCCATCACTGGTATAAGTTACAGCTCTGTCAATTTTTAACTGTTCTTTCATGGACTACAGACTTTCCATTATTACAATCAAGCAAAATCAAATGCTCAAATATTTCTTCAGCTCTACAAATATAAAATCTACTTTATGCCAATTTGCAGGTAAGATTTGCTCAGTATTTAGTGATAGGAAAAACAATGATATGGCCCCAATAAGAGAAGCTTTACCCTGCCTTGTGCAGTCACACAGCAGTAAAAAGCACTCACCCATTTCCTGCCCTGTACTATGCTATACTGTCATTCCCTCCTGTGGTCATTTCCCACCACTAATGGCAAGAGTTGAAGACATTCTCCAAAGATCAGAACATAATATAAAAGCCAAACAGTAGCAAGAAACCGACCACTATGAAAAATTCATAACTAAGGAGACAAGAAATTAAAAATATATACAAGAGCCAGGCATGGTGGCGCACGCCTTTAATCCCAGCACTTGGGAGGCAGAGGCAGGCAGATTTCTGAGTTCGAGGCCAGCCTGGTCTACAAAGTGAGTTCCAGGACAGCCAGGGATATACAGAGAAACCCTGTCTCGAAAAACATACACACACACACACACACACATATATATATGTGTGTGTGTGTGTGTGTATGTATGTACGTATATACAAGACTCAGTTGTCCAGAGTGTAATAAGCCATCAGATATGCAAGTCACACTTAGTATGGTCAACACTGTCATTAGCATTGGTTACACAGTAAAAACCAAAACAATCTAAACCATATATTTCTATATGGGCCTTAGTCTTCAGCAAGGTGGATATATTCAAACATTTCAAGGCAGGAGGGGGGGGGGGAGAGAGAGGGAGAGAGGGAGGGAGGGAGGGAGGGAAGGAGGAAGGGAGGGAAGAACAACAAAAATAAAGAATATTAAGATAACCCAAGTGCATACCGATATCCCAGCAGATTTAGGAGACAGGAGGATCACCTCAAGTTCAAGACCAGCCAGGTCTATGTAGCTAATTTCAGGCCTCCCACAGCTTCATAATGAGACACCAACTCAAAAAAGAGCGGAGAGATCTGTGTGCCTCTGCCTCAAGCACAGCCCTGCCACCAGGAGTGCCCTTCAATACCATCTTTACTCCCAGACCCAGGGACAGAGCTGCTCTACAGGACCAATGTGACCGGTATGCAGTGGCGACATGCTTTCCACAGTTCAGAGTCCAAAGATGGATTTGGCCAGTCAGTGACTGGATGAACTTCCGTTAGGTGGCAGGCTATACACAGAGCTCTCTTCTTTGCTGCAGTAATATAAAATTGTATTGATTTTCACATAAAAAAAGGAAAAACTGCCAGGCAGCCGTGACACATGCATTAATCCCAACAGAAACTCTGTCTGAGTTTGAGGCCAGCCTGGTCTACAAAGTGAGTTCTAGGACTCACAGGTAGTCAGGGCTACACAGAGAAGCCCTGTCTCAAAGAAGTGGGGGAAAAAGACAGGTAAAAGTTCAGTACTACAGTCGCAATTGTCCCCTACTTCCCCAGGCGATGCACTTGGGGACAGTTTACAAATTCTAAAACAAGGGTGAGCTCCTTAGCATCTACTTCCCAGCTGGATGGCTCGGTGGTTGCATTAACAACGCCAGCTGAAATGTGCCTGGTTCCCCCTTACTGTGAGGGAGATAGAATCCTCAGACAGAGGGCAGTAAACAGGGTGTGACGTTCAGGTGCAGCAATGAAGGGGTTGTTTTGTTTTGAGTAAAATCTTATTTTATTTTACTTTATTTTATTTATGTGTATAGTTGAATTATGCCAATGCACCCTGTAAGTGTAGAAGTGTGGAGGTCAGAAGAGGGTCAGATCCCTCTAACCCCCTGTAGCTCAAGTTACAGACAGTTTTGAGCTGCTATGTGGGTGTGGCAACCAAGGGAATCCTCTGCAAAATCAGCAAGTGCTCTTAAGCATTAAGCCTTCTTTCCAGCCAAATCAGTAAGTCTTTATCCAAGTGCCATTGAGAGAGCCCACAATTTAGTTGTGCTATCTAAGGGATGAGAAGACAGCTGAAGGCGGCTTAGCTGAAGGGTTGTCAGGGCTGAGGATCACTCCCGTCCCTGGATCTCTTGCCCACCCACCCAGTATATGTGCACCCTTCTGCCATGCTAGGGATTTAACAAGGTCTTCCCAGACAGAGAAGCCTTGGAATCGACAGAAAACACACTTCTCTGCTTACATCTTTTCTTTGAAATTTACTGAGAATCACTCTCAAGAGTAGCACTCCTCCAATGCATACAAATGATAACCATGTACAATATAAAGGAAACTATCCAATATACATAAAATCATTACAATATATACCTTGTATATGCAATTTCTATTTGTTAATATACCTCAATAAAACAAAAATGTACTTTAGATGAAGAAAATAGATTCAAAGACATACATAACCTCCCCCACAACATAGATACTCTTCCAGTCTCAGAAGTTTAGACTTCTGAATGTGCTTAAATTCCGTAAACTATAAATTACATTAATTATGCTTATCCAAATCCTTCATCACACTCCCTGCTAGCTGATATATATGAACAGGCTCAGACTCTTCACACCCTAACTTACCCTCCATACAGCAGGTATCTTAAGAAAATATACATTTAATCACATTCTTTCCTTGTCTGTAAAATTCAACTGACACCTTTACCAAATGGAGGATACACAGCCCTTCATAATCTGGCCTTAAGCTAAATTTCCGGTCATAAACTACATCCCAACTCAAACCATCCATTGTTTCTTGTATTTTTTTGAACAAATATTTGTCTCTCTTAAAAAAAAAAAAAAAAGTGTCCTGGAAGGCTCAGGAGCCTTCACTAAGAGAGGATAGTATTCTGAGTCCTGGAAGATATGTACATCCACATGCAGAGAAAGGAGTGTTTCCCTTGGTAGCTCTGGGACTTGCTGCATGCTAGGTATGTGTGCTTCCACTAAAGTATCCTGCAGCCTTCTAGCAACTTACCCTCCTCCTACACTCTATGCTTATCTTTGTAAGAGCACATTATGGCCAATGACTTTTGAAGATGTTAATCAGTTTCTCTAGTTGCTAGTCCAAAACTGTTTACCAGTCACATAGAAGATACCATCTCAAGGGAAGCAAAGCAAACCAACCAACCAACCAACCAAACCAGGATTAAGATAAGTGACTGTGGAGTATCCTAGGTTAGGCAACATGGTAGAGATTTTCTTCTTTTCAGTGTTGTATTCCCCTGTATTGCCTCACCAGCAGCACCTGTCAGATTAGGCGCTTGCTCTGTTGGAGTTACAAAAGGCTTGACAATAAATTAAAATCCTTACCATTTAAATCCTCCAGAAAGAATGATCTCTTTGTGAATTAAGTCTTTCTCAGGGGCTCTAGAGCTTTCAGGGTTCAGGGTGGTATACCTTTGGACAAATCTTTCTGTACATAGAAGACAGACAAGGGACAAAACTGGTCCTCACTTAACATTTTCTAAAAACTAAAACTTCATAAATGAAGTAAGAACCTTGAGCACCTATGGTGTCAGGTTTCTTGCTAATTGTTACATACAGATTTTCTCATTTAAATATGACTTAATTTGAAAAGAAGGTATCACTTCTTCTGCAGTTTAAGATACTGGGACTGGAGCTCAATGACTAAGACACTGGCTGCTCTTGCAGGGACCCAAGTTCAATTACTAGACCCACAACTCAAGTCTGTCAGTACCTCTAGTTCCAAGAGATCCAATGCCCTCTTTGTGCTGCACAGGCATACATGCTAGCAAAACACTCAGCCACATAAAATACTAAAAAATGAAATGAAATAAAATAAAATAATACTAACTACAGTTCCAGGGGATCTGTTGCCCTTTCCTGGCCTCTGCATACAAATAGTGCAGATGTAAATACAAAACACCCATACACATAAAATAAAAATACCCACTGAGCCAGCTTACTGGGTCCTGAAAGTGTATCTTACCTAACTTTTAAGGGGGAGGTGAAGCAGTATGAAGTCATGCATGAATCTTTCTTTGTGAAATGAAGTGCTTTCTAGGCGTTTTATCTGATGTAACCTAAAGCTTCTACTTGAACTCTAATTTCCACAATGTTGCCTAACTTAGGGTACAGTTCCATACCTTACTCTTCCTGTTGTTATTGTTGTTGCTGTTGGTTTAGTTTGGCTTCATTTGACTGTATCTTCAATGTAGATGATGAACAGTTCTGGACAGAAAACTAGAGAAGCTGATACTGGTCTAGCTTCAAAAGTCACTGCCTTAAATACCAACAACACCACATTTTTTAAACTATCTAACAGGACTGGAAAGATGGCTGGGGCTTAAGAGCAATGGTTGCTCTTGAAGAGGACTAGAGTTCAATTCCTAGCATTGGCGGTGTACGTACAACCATCTGTAACTCCAGTTCCTAAGAATCCAGAACCTTCTTCAGACCTGAGAACACAGTATGCACATGGTATACATACATGCAGGCAGGCAAAACACGTAGAAAATATGCTTTAAAAAAAGATTCTTTAAAAATTAAAATAAGCCGGGCATGGTGGTGCACACCTTGAATCCCAGCACTCGGGAGGCAGAGGCAGGCGGATTTCTGAGTTCAAGGCCAGCCTGGTCTACAAAGTGAGTTCCAGGACAGCCAGGGCTATAGAGAGAAACCCTGTCTCGAAAAAAAAAAAAAATTAAAATAAAGTTTAGTGCACATATATAACATACCAGGCATAATGACACAAACCTGTAGTCCTAATGGAGATATAACCCTACACCCATTTCCAACAAGTCTCAAAACAGCAACAACAAAAAACAAAAACAAAAAAAGAAAGAAAAGAAAGAATACACACACACACATATATATATATCACAGTGTTAACTCTTTCATTAATGGAGACAATTAAGTTGAATAGCCTTAACATACACTTGCTGTTTTTAAAACTGAAATCTAATATTAAGCAACTATTCATATTATTCTGAACTTTTGAAAAAAATTACTTAACATCAAATAGAAACTCAAAATTTTTCAAGAAAAAAAGCACCTAGTTACTGAATTATAATCATAATCCTAGTTAGTTCTATTACTGAATCATAAAATGCAGCTTTTAACAGAGAAATCCTTTCCATTGAGTCTATCGCCTGTGCACATTCATTTGGGATATTAACTTCCTTGGGAGGGGGTGTTGGGGAGGGTGAGACAGGGTTTCTCTGTCCTGGAACTCACTTTGTAGACCAGGCTGAAATCCACCTGTCTCCACCTCCCAAGTGCCAGGATTCAAGGTGTGCGCCTAGGCAGGTATTAACCCTTAAAAGGCACGTGCTTGAGTGCATACATCCATCTCAAACTCAGTGATGTAGGATAAAGCGAAAATCACATGACCTGTGTCATCGTCAAAAGTCATCTAAATGGAACCAATGATAATTGTCCTACTTCAGAAATAATTAAGGTCCAATGGAAAAGTGCCACAAGTTAGAGGCTATCCTGGACTACTTATTAAGTTCCAGGTCAGCCTGGAGGACTATGATGTGAAACCCTATATAAAATACCTTGGTGTGACTCTAATAAAGCAAGTGAAAGATCTATATGACAAGAACTTCAAGTCTCTGAAGAAAGAAATTGGAGAAGATCTCAGAAGATGGAAAGATCTCCTATGCTCATGGATTGGCAGGATTAATATAGTAAAAATGGCCATCTCACAGAAAGCAATCTACAGATTCAATGCAATCCCCATCAAAATTCCAACTCAATTCTTCATAGAGTTAGAAAGAGCAATTTGCAAACTCATTTGGAGTAACAAAACACCCAGAATATCGAAAACTATTCTCAACAATAATATTATTATATAATAACAATATTCTCAGGTAATCACCATCCCTGACCTCAAGATGTATTACAGAACAATAGTGATAAAAATTGTATGGTATTGGTACAGAGACAGACATGCAGATCAATGGAATAGAACTGAAGACCCAGAAATAAACCCACACACCTATAGTCACTTGATCTTTGACAAAGAAGCTAAAACCATCCAGTGGAAAAAAGACATAATTTTCAACAAATGATGCTAGTTCAACTGGTGGCCAACATGTAGAAGAATGCAAATTGATCCATTCTTATCTCCCTGTACAAAGCTCAAGTCCAAGTGGATCAAGGACCTCCACATAAAACCAGATACACTGAAACTAATAGAAGAGGAAGTGGGAAAAGCCTCAAACACACAGGAACAGGCGAAATTTTCCTGAACAGAACACCAATGACTTATGCTCTAAGAACAAGAGTCTACAAATGGGACCTCATAAAATTGCAAACCTACTGTAAGGCAAAGGACACTGTCAATAGGATAAAATGGCAACCAACAGATTGGGAAAATGTCTTTACCAATCCTACATCCGATAGAGGGCTAATATTCAATATATACAAAGAACTCAAGAAGTTAGACTCCATAAAACCAAATAACCCTATTAAAAATGGAATACAGAGCTAAACAAAGAATTCTCACCTGAGGAATACCGAATGACTGAGAAGCACCTGAAAAAATGTTCAGCATCCTTAATCATCAGGGAAATGCAAATCAAAACAACCCTGAAATTCTACCTCACACCAGTCAGAATGTCTAAGAATAAAAACTCAGGTGACAGCAGATGCTGGCAAGGATGTAGAGAAAGAAGAACACTCCTCCATTACTGGTGGGATTTCAAGTTGGTATAACCACTTTGGAAATCAGTCTGGAGGTTCCTCAGAAAACTGTACATAGTACTACCTGAGTACCTAGCTATACCACTCCTGGGCATATACACAGAAAATTCTCCAACATATAACAAGGACACATGCTCCACTATGTTCATAGCAGCCTTATTTATAACATCCAGAAGCTGGAAAGAAACTAGATGTCCTTCAACAGAGGAATGGATACGGAAAATGTGGTACATTTACACAATGGAGTACTACTTAGCTATTAAAAACATTGAGTTCATGAAATTCTTAGGCAAATGGATGGAACTAGAAATTATCATTTTGAGTAAGGTAACCCAGTCATAAAAGAACACACATGATGTGCACTCACTGATAAGTGGATGTTAGCCAAAAGCTCAGAATACCCAAGATACAATTCACAGACCACATGGAGCTCAAGAAGAAGGAAGACCAAATTGTGGATGCTTCAGTCCTTAGAAGGGGAACAAATTACTCATGGGAGAAATACGGAGACAAAGTGTAGAACCGAGACTGAAGGAAAGGTCATTCAGAGACTGCCCCACCTGGGGCTCCATCCCATATACAGACACCAAACTCAGACACTATGGTAGATACCAAGAAGTACTTGCTGACAGGAGCCTGATATAGCTGAGAGGCTCTGCCAGAGCCTGACAAATACAGAGGCATATGCTCTCAGCCAACCACTGGACTGAGCACGGGTCCCTAATGGAGGAATTTGAGAAAGGACTGAAGTAACTGAGGGATTTGCAACCTCATAGGAAGAACAACAGTATCAACCAACCAGAACCCCAACCCCCAGAGCTCCCAGGGGCTAAACCACCATCCAAAGAGTACACATGGAGGGACTCATGGCTTCAGCTGCATATGTAGCAGAGGATGGTCTTGTCCCGCATCAATGGGAGGAGAGGCCCTTGGTCCTGTAAAGGCTTGATGCCCCAGTGTAGGGGAAATGCCAGGAGTGGGAAGGAGGGTGGGGAAGCACCCTCACAGAAGCAGGGGGAGGGGGAGAAGGGATAGGGAGTTTCCAGAGAGGAAACCAGGAAAAGCGATAACATTTAAAATGTAAATAAAGCATCCAATAAAAATTAAAAATATATAAATAAAAAATCCTATGGTTATCTTAAAAACATTTCAATATGTTGGGTAAAGTTACTTTTTTAAAAAGAATGTCTAGCTTAGAAATAAAACTATTTTTAAAAAAGAATGAAAGGATTACATTAACTTGTATCATGGAGTGGTTTACATTTTGAAGGGTTTTTAATGGCTACCTAAATTATTTAAAATCTATTCTTGGTTATGGATACTCCACAGTAGCTAAGCACTTACCTAGCCTTCAGTATGACCTATGTTCCATCCCTAGAACCACTAACTAAGTAAATTGTCGCTGAGTATTTCTGAGAGAACTGTCAGAGAGTGGCATTAAATCTCCAGCTTCAAAAAGCGATTGCAAAGAACTAAAATTACAGCTCAGTGACAGAGTGCTCCGTCAATTCCCACGGGGTTCACTGCCCAGCACAGCCACACACAGTGAAGAGGGGGCAGGAGTGGGGGTGTGTGGGTGGATGAAGAGAACCAGGAGATAGTGAGACAGAGAAGAGAGGGGGCCCTGCTCATGCGTGTGCTATCAGGTCAGGCGTAGTTCCAAGGCAGAAAGACTTAAAGCTGCAAGTTCCGTTTTGGAAGCTATTGGTATGGTGCACCTGAAAGTGACCAGAAAATAAGGGCAGATGCGGTAGGAAAAAATTTAAAGGGAGGGAAGTTAGTCAGACGCATAAACGTAGGAGTCATTCATTTGAAAGCAAGCAACTTGAGTTAGTAGCAACGGAATGAAGACGTGAGAAACAACCAAACATTACCTGTAACTACCAAAATAAGTGTCTACAAAGACTCAACTCAGGTGCCATCTTCAAATATTGCGTTTAATAGGATATAATAAAGGGCACACTCCTATAAGTGCCTTGCTACAGTTAAAACCCATTACTTCGTTTAATATCCCTTAATTAATCTGAACTAGCAGAAACTTGAGTTAGCTTAAATAAAATGTTCACTAAGCTCCCCACTCTTCAATACTTAGAACCCCTGCAAACTCTCGCCACACACACTGATGGACACCCATCGCCTTCGGTCTAGACTTACCACGGGCACCCTTTCCATCTCTCCAAGTCCCTGCAGCTTCTTGACTACACCGTCCTTTCTCACCGAGCAGACTCGTCCCTAGCCCGGGGTCACAGGCTGAGCCGGAGCTCCCGAAATGACCGCGGAAGGACAGGCCGCCAGCCTGGCCCCCAAGGCACTTGGCCCGCCAGTCTGGAGCTTGCAGGCACACTGCCTGCCACACCCCTCCCCTCCCGACCTTTTCCTCCTCCACCCAGAACGTTTCGGCACGTCCAGGCCGGAGGTACAAGGCGCCCATTCATCTACTCCTCATAAACTAGGGCTGCAGCCGTCCGCTGTGGTCCCGGTGGCCTCAACCGCCCCGCGCCCTCCCAGCCCGGCCTCGGCGTCCCGCCAGCTTCCCCCAGCGCCCTCCGCTCACCCGCCGTGCGGCTCGGCCAGCTGCCCGCACTGGAGCCCCGGGCTCCGCGACGCCGGGAGACCCAGGCTGCCGAGCCCGTCGGCTCCGCCGCGTCCGCTGACCCGCAGCACCGCCGGCTCCCGCCGGCTCTGTGGCCCGGACCGCTTCGGTGAGGCCCAGGCGTTTCCGGGTTCCCGCGGTCCGGTCCGCCAAAGGATCCGGCTTCCGCCTCGGCCCCGGCAAACGCCGTTCCCTGTTCGGCTCCGGGGGCCCCAGCTTCGCGCTTGCGGGACGCGTCCCTGAGGCGACCCCAACCGCGGCTGCTCCTCGCGCAGCTCCCGTGACAGTCTCACGGTCGCCGGAGAGTTTGATAGGAAGGTGTCTCTCTCCCCACAGTCCTGCGGCAGAAAGTGGCGGGATGATCTGTCACTTAAGGAAGGGGACAAAGTCCTTTGGATCAAAGAACTCTGATGAGAACCGGGAGGCGGATCTTGGCTCCTGAAAATGACCACCAGTGAGTTGAAAACAAGATTATACCTGGTGCAGGTTACCAACCTTAGTCTAGGAGCCAGCTGGTTCGGTTAGGAATGATCCCTGTCCCCCACCCTGGGAGACCTGGAAGAGTGTCAGGAACGCAGAATGGGCTTAGTGTCACTAACCAGGGGAAAGGTGAAGAGAGAAAGAGAGCAATTTACCTCTTCCTGTCTGCAAGAATCTCATGCATATTACGTTTCAGTCTGCTAATGTATTTCCAAAAGTTCCCAACCACTGTAGCCATTGCTGGCTGTGGACAGGCTGAAATGTAATATTCTGGGTCCGGATTGATCATCGGATACAGCAGATTTATCCCTTCCCTGTTAAAACAATGCTCCTAGAATTAAGCTTACGCTTCTTTGCGTGGCAAATGATTAAAACCATCCATTAGGGAAGCATCGTTAGAAAACAACGGAGAAAAATAAAATTAAATGACTGTTAGCACATGATGCCTCGCTTAAATGTTTGTGTAATCCGACCTTCAGAAAACTTCTGGGGGATGGAATGTGGATTAGATCTTGATATTTGCTAGGGTCCGAACCTAAAACGTCCCCCAAAGATTCATCATGTGGTAAAGGTTTGGTTGCCAGCTAATGGACTTTGATGTTGGGGGAAGTGAATGGATAGTGAACCTCTGACCTAAGCCACTGATGTATTAAATCTTTGAAGGTATTATTAGGAGATGGTGTAAATGGTGGCACAAGCCTATTTGGAAGAAGTGGGTCGCTGAGGGTGTGTCTTAACCTAGCCTTTCCTCTAGCTCTCTTTGCAGCCTGTATGCTTTTTTTGGTAAATAACTGCCCCAGTACATAAGTTCCAACCAGAGACCCAGAGGCAATGAAACCTAGTCACCATGAACCAAAACATCTGAAACGATGATGTTTCAGGGAGGACTAATAAGTCCTCCCTCTAAGTGGCTTTCTCAGGCAAAAAGAAAGTAACAAATACAATACTTCTTATACTTCTTACTTTTTTTTTTTTTTTGACGGGGTCTCACATTGTAGCTCAGGATGGCTCCAGGCTGGCATTGAAGGTCTCGATCTCTTAGCAACCATCCTGTCTCAGCCTCTCTGTGCTAGCTAGGATCAAAAGCTAGAGCACTCAAATCTGCTTTCTATCCCCTTTTTCCTCCCTACCAACCCCCCCCCCCCCAATTATTGCCAATTGACCCTAGGCCTTTGTACCTCATATACTTCCCACTGAACCCTTTCTCCATTTTTTAAAAAAGAAACTCTGTTGGCATTCCTTCTAAGCTCTGCCCAACCTGACTATCTCCAGGTAGACCTGGCTAGTCCCTCCTCACTCTCTTACTCTTTCTGCCTTTTTCTCTCTCTGATCCCTTTCTCTGCTCTCCCCTTCCTCCTCCCCCCACTCTCTTCTGTTCCTAGCCAGCCTCTCCTCTCCTCTCTCCTCTCCCTCCTCTTCCCCTCCCCCTCCTCCTCTCTTCCTCCCCCTCTCTCTGTCTCTACTCAACTCCCCTTCCCATGTCTCTATAAATAAACTCAATTCTATACCATATCTGTCGTATGGCTGGTCTTTGGAGGGTGTGGGGAGGGGATGCCTCAGCATGAGCCCACCAAGGCACCCCTCCCACACCTTACTATTCCTGGCTCTACAAACATATCTTGGCTCTTTTTTTCTCTCTCTTTTTTTTAAATAAAACGAAACACTTAATATCCTTGTACATGCTAATTACACCTTGGCACTATTGTGAATTGTTTGTGTGTGTGTGTGTGTGTGTGTGTGTGTATCTTTGGTGTATGTGTATACTGATACCCAGAAAACAGTCGATACTCCATAAATGTATGATTGTAAAGGAAAGGGAACATTTAAAATATATAAGCAGGAAAAATATGAAATGGACATAAGTTCTTTTCTGTTGTTTAATTTGGTTTTAAAGACGAGGTCTCCTTATATAGTCCAGTCTGCCCTGAATCTTGCTATCTAGCCCAGATTGGTTATAAATGTATGGTTCACCCTGGCCTTAACCTCTTGACTGCTGGAATCACAGGTAGATACCACTATGCTCAGTGTCACAAATACATAGGTTAGAAAAAAGGAAGATTTTTTTTCCTCTTACTCTTTAGGAAATTTTAAAGTGATTTAAAAAAAAATAGAGGTGGAATGATGGGGGTGGGCTTTAAGGTAATATATACTCTCAAGCTACACCTAGTGTAAGACAGACATTCCCCCCTGTCTGAAACTGGATCAAGATACAGAGCTCCCTGCTCCTTCTCCAGCACCAGGTCTTCCTGGACACTGCCGTGCTTCCTGCCATGATGATAGTAGATAGAACCTCTGAGACTAAACCAGCCCTTAAATATTGTCCCTTAAAAGAGTTGCCTTGGTCATTGTGTCTCTTCACAGCAATAAAATCGTAACTAAGACAAAAGTTGGTACCAGGGACGGTGGTTTTGCAGTGACAGGCCTATGTTTTTGTTTGGAGGAATGTGGATTTTGGGACTTTGGATTTGACAAGCAGTAAAATGCTTTAAGTGGGGCTTACTGGACCACTCTAATAGGGATGTGAAAGACGTGGGTGCCGAGGTTTCCTTCACCTGTGCAGCCCTTGCTCTAGGGATTTTAGTATGTTGCCCGGAGATTGTTTTTTGATGTTTTGATGAAGAATGTGGCTATGTTTTGCTTTTGTCCGAAGAGTCTGCCTGAGGCTAAGGTGAAGATATTTCAGATTAATTACACTGACAAAGGAAGTCTCCAAAAAGTCCAGCATAGACTTTGTCCTCTGGTTTACTCTCATGAAGAACATTTTGATCAAGTGTAGAAAGCTTAGAAAGGAAAAATGAAAAGAAAGTATGGTTTAAAGAGTGGAATGTAGCTAAATCCTGTGTTCAAGGTTATTAGATGGAATTAAGGGAGTGGGTAACCTTGGGGCAAGATCCCACCCAGCTTAGCTTATTGTTTATGCTTTTGTAGTTGAACATGAAATAGTTATATCGTGTTAGGCATCATTATGACCTGGTTATTGTTTTCACCTGGGCTTTTAATCTGGCATGAGCTGCAATCCATAAATGGAAGGCATATGTGTGATCCAGAACTTGAGGCTGAAAGACACAGGCTTCTTGAGGCATAGTGGCCATGAAAAACTTAGAACCAGGTATTGTGGTACAGGCCTTTAATCCCAGGAGACAGAAGCTAACAGATCTCTGAGTTCAAGGCCAGCCTGGTACAGAGCAAGTTCCAGGTAAAGAAAAGCTTAAGTCCAGGCATGGTAGTACAGGCCTCTAGTCCCAGAACTCAAGAGACAGAGCCATGCAGATCTCTTGAGTTAAGGATCAGTCTACAGAGCAAGTTCTAAGACAGCTGAGCTTAGGCACTAAAGGAGTTGGAAAACAGAAAGCTGGTGATAATGTAATAGAATGGGGGCGGGGGGGCATGTTTCAGCCCCAGGAAGCAGGAAATCTTAGCAGCTTCAGCCATGTGGCTCTAGCTTTAGAATCAAGAATAGGAGTTACAGGGGCAGTTGATGCTATTTAGTAGGAGCTAAGAAATTAACAGTGATTAAAAGAAAACAGTGCCGGGTGGTGGTGGCGCACGCCTTTAATCCCAGCACTTGGGAGGCAGAGGCAGGCAGATTTCTGAGTTGAGGCCAGCCTGGTCTACAAAGTGAGTTCCAGGACAGCCAGGGCTACACAGAGAAACCCTGTCTCGAAAAAAACAAACAAACAAACAAACAAACAAACAAAAAAGAAAACAGTATCACTGAGGTGAAATTTTCTGGGAAGTGTTTTCTGAGAGTACAAAGAAGCTATATTCTAAAGATAGACTTCTCACTGACAGCCAGACTTGGTAATGTGTCACCCAGATGGTGCTGGTTTTGAAGGCATGAAAGGGTCATAGAGAGAAGCTAAGGCTTGGCATTGTAAGAGGCCAGAAAAGCCCATTTGTGAAGGTACAGCTTTAGTTGCAGTTGATGGCCCCAGGATTGAAGGGGTCATGCTTGGCACCATGAAGAATTGAGAGGCTATTGGTGAAGTCTAGTTACAGCAGAAGACACCAGCATATTAAAGGTGCAAGTACCATGAGATGAATAGCAGCAGCAATTGAATGGAGTCAACCAGAGCCTAGAGTGCTACACAGGGCAGAGCTGGAGAAGTGACTCAAGCCCTTTGAAGGAGCCCTAAAGATCATGTATGGATCCTAGACATTGGAACAAGAATCTGTGAAATTAAAGTTGCCTTGAAGATCCCAAAATATTAAAGATGCCAGAACCTTGGGATATCTGCCAAGGATAGCTGCTAACAGGAAGTGGAACCAGTGCAGGAGAAAGAAATGTGTTGCATCAAACAAAGCTGAAAAAAGTTGGACATCAGACATGGAGATGCAGAGTTTGGAGTTTGCCCAGCTATTTTTTGGTCTTGCTTCCAGCATTTGCTGACCATGACATTTTGGAATGATAATGTATATCCTGTGCTATGGTTTATTGAAAGCATACGATCTGGTTTTTTATTTTAATTTTATAGGGGATTATAGTTAAGAGATTGCATGAATCTCAGAAGAAACTTTGAATTTTGGGCTTTTAAACCATGTTGACACTGTGGTAGACTATGAGACTTTTGAAGCTGGACTAAATGTATTTTGCAGTATGCTGTGGCTAGGTATGGCCCCCCCATGGGATCATATGTTTGAACAAGCCTATGGGAACCAGGGAGTGGAATGTGGTGGTAATAATATGCTTGGCCCATGGTAAGTGGCACTATTAGAGGTATGGCCTTACTAGAAGACATGTGGCCTTGTTAGAGGAAGTGTGTCACTGTGGAAACAGGGCTTTGAGGCAATATATATTATCAGTCACGGCCAAGTGTAAGGCAAACAGTCCCTCCTGGCTATAGTCGGATCAAGATGCAGAATTCTCAGCTCCTTCTCCAGCAGCATGCCTGCATGAATGCTTCCATGCTTCCTGTCATGATGATAATGGGCTGAACTTCTGAAACTGTAAGCCAGCCCCAATTAAATGTTGTCCCTTAAAAGAGTTGCCTTGGTCATTGTGTCTCTTCACAGTAATAAAACCATAATTAAGACAATGGAGTACATGTTTTTAAAGTAGTCCCTTATAATATCCTGAATTTCTTTTGTGCCTGTTGTAATGGTTTTGTGTTCATTCCTGATTCTGTTAATTGGGAACATTTCTTTCTTTCTAATTAAAAAAAAAAAAAGTAATACTTGTCAATGGCTTTTCCTGGCCTCAGAATTTATGGTACAATACGTAGTTGCTTTGTGTATACAGAATGTGTTTGACCAATACCATCCCTCTCCTTGTTCCTTCTCTAATGTTAGAATGCCTTTCTATTCAGCCATTGTTTGTATAATTGACCTCCCACTCAACTCAGATATCATCATCCTATTTGGCTCTTTCTCCTAAGGGCCTAAATCCCTTTTCATTTCATCCTGGTTAGCATCTCAAATCATCCTGTTATATATCTATATAACTTCAGTTCCTTTTTACTGTGATTTGGTTCTTTATTCCTCAACACTTCTCTTGAGTTCAGTACTATCCTAATTATTTATTAGATTTCCAGCATCTTAGCAAAGTGCCTAACACATAAAATCATATTCCAGGCACAATAAGGCACACCTGTAATCCCACACCATCTTGGTAGGAACGACAATATTCTAAGGAAATACCTGTGTCCCCCCCTTTACCTATCAGACTCCTCAAACAATGGTCCCCAAGGTATTGCAATTTCCATGAGAATCTCAAACTGGGAGAAGGAAAATAATGAAGCCTGGGGTCAGCCTAGTGAAGAAAAGAGACTTCACACAGTTCAAACTATTTGTCAAAACACCTTGCAGGAGACACTTAAGCTAAGATGATGATGGCTCGATGATAGAAGTTGTAGGGGTGATTCTAATCAGGAATCTGCACATGAACCCTGAAGGTCCTGTTCCCCAATTGGTTCTTGATCAATCAATAAAGATGCTAGTTGCCAATGAGCTGGGCAGACAGATAGCACACAATGTGGAAGGTGAGAGTCCACTATTAATTTAAGAAATTCTCAGATTACACACACACAATGATATAGTTTAATAGGAGGGAAAACTGGTTTCTCAACAGAGCTGGAGCCGAATCACATGGCTCCAGCTCTGGAAACTGGAACAAAGGAACACAGCCACCTGTGGAGATTTACCCAAGGCCCTTTTAAAAGGATTCTAGCTACCTCAGAGAAATTAGCTGAGATGCTGGGAGCACCTACTGTGCAAAGAGACAGGATGGCTGCTCTGAGGCAGAGAGTCAGATGGTAGAGGCAGTCTGTTTCCTATGAGCAAATAATCAAAACATAAGGATACATAAAATTTGATTTGTTTTTAAGGATAGAGGGGCATATAATGATTGCTATGATTTTGTTCAATTCATGTCTGAGAGAAGGTTTTTGTTTTTGTTTTTATTGCACAGAAAAGGTGAAATGTAGGGGTGGTTCTGATGCTTCATCGGGAATCTCCAGGTAAACACTGAAGGTCCTGTTCTCCAATTGGTTCTTGATTGATCAATAAAGATACTATCAGCCAATGTCTTGATGGAAGAGGTGGGGCTTCCAGGTTCCTGACGGCAGGATAGGAGGAGACCCAAGAGGAGGAAAGGGATTCAAGATGCTTCAAAGGAAGATACGTAGGGCCACCAGCCATGAGAGATCTCAGGTAGAGTGGCCATTGGCCAGTTCCCCCATTGAGCCTGAGGTAGCAGGAGGGAGATTAGAAGCATAACTAAGTTAGGGTGGGTTCAGAGGTATTGAGTAAAGCAGTAAAGAGAAGGGTATGCTAGCCCAGGAAAGCTTAGAAAAGCCCCCCCTCTCCCTCTCTCTCTCTCTCTCTCTCTCTCTCTCTCTCTCTCTCTCTGTGTGTGTGTGTGTGTGTGTGTGTGTGTGTGTGTGTGTGTGTGTCTTTCATCTGCGGATCCAAAGGAACCTGGGCAGGGGCTGGCAGCACAGTCTGCCCAGAGCTAAAAGCTGGGTAGTAGAAACTACATGCAACAAAGTTCAAAATAGGACAGAAGAGAAATGAGCACAGAATAAAGAGTCTTCATAGTGAATAATGCAAAGAGCACGAATGAAGACAGAGAAGCAGCAGTTTGGTTCACTGTGCCAGGAGCTTTGGTTTCATTATCATCTAATCTCTGTCTGCCTCTGTCTCTGTCTGTGGGCCTGTCTGTCTGTCTGTCTGTCTCTCTGTATTTTTCTTACCAGAAGAGGGGGATCATATTTTCTGGAACTGGAATTACATACAGTTGTGAGCTGCTCTGTGGGTGCTGAGAACAGCACTCAGGACCTCTTAAAGAACAGCCAGTGCTCTTAACCACTGAGACATCTCTCCAGCCCCCTATCATGTGATCTGAAGAGCAAAATTTTATACCCCTGAAGACACAAATGCTAACAAGAAACCAGTTTAAGAATATCTAGGGGTGGGTTGGTGAGATGGCTCAGTTCTTAAGAACACTGACTCTCTTCTGGAGGTCATGAGTTCAAATCCCAGCAACCACATGGTGGCTCACAACCATCCATAACATGAAAGAAAGAAAGAAAGAAAGAAAGAAAGAAAGAAAGAAAGAAAGAAAGAAAGAAAGAAAGAAAGAAAGAAAGAAAGGAAGGAAGGAAGGAAGGAAGGAAGGAAGGAAGGAAGAGCTGCACTATTGTCTTCTGGTCCGTGGGTTTTTCTTTAAACACATTTTAGTTAGGTCACTTGCATATCAATGAAGAATTTGTAGTCTTGCGAGCCTTCAGTTTCTGAGTTGTCTCCGTTAGCATTTTGAAATGAATTTGTTTCTTACTTGTTCCTTTGCTCAGAAAGGCTGCGCGCGCCAGGTGGTTGCTGGCTGTTTGGGTCCTGTGGTCTTTTGAATTCAAAAAATAATAATTGTTTGGTTATACAATATTTGGGATATACTTATACTAAATTTATTATCAGAAATTCTAATTTGAGTTGGGTATAAGACAGTTGAAGATTAGGAGCTCAAAGTCACCCTTAGCTACATTCTTAGTTTGAGGCCAACCTGAGCTATGAGAAACCATGTCTTTTTTTTGTTTCTTTTTTTTTTTCCTTTTTTTTTTCCATTTTTTATTAGGTATTTAGCTCATTTACATTTCCAATGCTATACCAAAAGTCCCCCATACCCACCCACCCCCACTCCCCTACCCACCCACTCCCCCTTTTTGGCCCTGGTGTTCCCCTGTACTGGTGCATATAAAGTTTGCGTGTCCAATGGTCCTCTCTTTCCAGTGATGGCCGACTAGGCCATCTTTTGATACATATGCAGCTAGAGTCAAGAGCTCCGGGTACTGGTTAGTTCATAATGTTGTTTCACCTATAGGGTTGCAGATCCCTTTAGCTCCTTGGGTACTTTCTCTAGCTCCTCCATTGGGAGCCCTGTGATCCATCCATTAGCTGACTGTGAGCATCCACTTCTGTGTTTGCTAGGCCCCGGCATAATCTCACAAGAGACAGCTACATCTGGGTCCTTTCGATAAAATCTTGCTAGTGTATGCAATGGTGTCAGCGTTTGGATGCTGATTATGGGGTGGATCCCTGGATATGGCAGTCTCTACATGGTCCATCCTTTCATCTCAGCTCCAAACTTTGTCTTTGTAACTCCTTCCATGGGTGTTTTGTTCCCAATTCTAAGGAGGGGCATAGTGTCCACACTTCAGTCTTCATTCTTCTTGAGTTTCATGTGTTTAGCAAATTGTATCTTATATCTTGGGTATCCTAGGTTTTGGGCTAATATCCACTTATCAGTGAGTACATATTGTGTGAGTTCCTTTGTGAATGTGTTACCTCACTCAGGATGATGCCCTCCAGGTCCATCCATTTGCCTAGGAATTTCATAAATTCATTCTTTTTTTTTTTTTTTTTTTTTTTTTGGTTTTTCGAGACAGGGTTTCTCTGTATAGCCCTGGCTGTCCTGGACCTCACTTTGTAGACCAGGCTGGCCTCGAACTCAGAAATCCGCCTGCCTCTGCCTCCCAAGTGCTGGGATTAAAGGCGTGCGCCACCACGCCCGGCAAATTCATTCTTTTTAATAGCTGAGTAGTACTCCATTGTGTAGATGTACCACATTTTCTGTATCCATTCCTCTGTTGAGGGGCATCTGGGTTCTTTCCAGCTTCTGGCTATTATAAATAAGGCTACTATGAACATAGTGGAGCATGTGTCCTTCTTACCAGTTGGGGCATCTTCTGGATATATGCCCAGGAGAGGTATTGCTGGATCCTCCGGTAGTACTATGTCCAATTTTCTGAGGAACGGCCAGACTGATTTCCAGAGTGGTTGTACAAGCCTGCAATCCCACCAACAATGGAGGAGTGTTCCTCTTTCTCCACATCCACGCCAGCATCTGCTGTCACATCCTTAATCATCAGGGAAATGCAAATCAAAACAACCCTGAGATTCCACCTCACACCAGTCAGAATGGCTAAGATCAAAAATTTTTTTTGTTTCTTAAGATGTATTTATTTTATGTATATGAATACACTGTAGCTATCTTCAGACACCCCAGTAGAGGGCATCAGATCCCATTACAGATGGCTGTGAGCCACCATGTGGTTGCTGGGAATTGAACTCAGGACCTCTGGAAGAGCAGTCAGTGTTCTTAACCACTGAGCCATCTCTCTAGGCTGAAACCATGTCTTGAGAAAGAAGAAAAAAAAAATTTGGCTGGGTATGATGGCATACGTCTTTTATCCCAGCACTCACTCAGAAGGAAAAACATGTGGATCTCTGTGAGTTCCAGACTCGGCCAGTGAGATGCAGTCTCAAAACAAAAACAAATAGCCATGCACGCCTTTAATCCCAGCACTATGAAGGCAGAAGCAGGTAGATCTCCGTGAGTTCAAGGCCAACCTGGTCTACAGAACAAATTTGAGAACAGCTAGAGCTACACGAGAAACCTTGTCTTGAAAAACCAAATTAAAGAGACAAATAAATCTACTATATATGAAAACACCATAAAGAAACTCACTATTTTGTACACTAGCTTTAAAAAAATTAATCTTCCCATTTAGGTGGCCTACACAACCAAGTCCGATCGTGGATGCGTTATGCAGCACAGGAGCTAAGAGCAGGTCAAGTGCTAGCAGAGTTGACCTTGCAAGCGTTATGTACACAAAGAGTTCAGAATCTTCAGGCAGAGCCTCTGCTGCTGGCTTTTGTATTTCACTGACAATATCAGAGGTTGGAAAATATACTAGAAAAAAAAAGCGAGAACTATGATCGTATCTATTTTTAAACAATTTTTATTCAAAAAATTATAGGAAGATCAGAGAGAGGGAGGGAGGGAGGGAGAGAGGAGAGAGAGAGAGAACACAATTTGGTTCTTACAGAATTAAGCTTCGGATGGTCAGGCATCCTTTGCAACATATTTTGTCCCTATGCAATTATAATTGTTCCTTTGTTTTTCTCTCTGTAGCCCTGGCTGACCTGGAACTCACTCTCTAGATTAGACTGGCTTTAAACTTACAGTGATTTCCCCCAGCCTCTGCCTCCTGAGTGATGGAATTAAAGGTGTGCACCATCACCACGGGGCTATTATATAATTCTTAAAGCTATTGAATGGACACTACTGCTACAGAGCGAGAAAAACCAGTTTTGCCTCGCTTTTTTACTTTAAGGTGCCAAGTGGGCTGAAACTGGCTTGCTCTGGGTTCTTCAAGGGAAAGAACCAGCTCTTGAGTAAAGCATCAAAGAGTTGCACTATTTCTTCTGGTTCGTGGGTTTTTCTTTTTTTTTTTTTTTTTTTTTTTTAAATTTCTTTTTTTTTTTTTTTTTAAAGATTTATTTATTTATTATATGTAAGTACACTGTAGCTGTCTTCAGACACTCCAGAAGAGGGAGTCAGATCTTGTTACGGATGGTTGTGAGCCACCATGTGGTTGCTGGGATTTGAACTCTGGACCATCGGAAGAGCAGTCGGGTGCTCTAACCCACTGAGCCATCTCACCAGCCTCGTGGGTTTTTCTTTAAACACATTTTAATTAGGTCACTTGCATATCAATGAAGAACTTGTAGTCTTGCGAGCCTTCAGTTTCTGAGTTGTCTCCGTTAGCATTTTGAAATGAATTTGTTTCTTACTTGTTCCTTTGCTCAGAAAGGCTGCACACACACACACACACACACACACACACACACACACACACACACACCACCCCCTCAGGTGGTTGCTGGTTGTTTGGGTCCTGTGGTTTTTGGAGCTGATCTTGTTGTTGTTGTTCAGGTAACTCTGGACTAGAGTACCAGGAGTGATCTCCTGAAAGGAGGTCTTTTCCTCCCCCACCCCCACCCCATATTCAGACCTGAGGGAGATCCCCCTACAGTACTGGTAACCACAGGGCTTGTTGACTCTGACCAAAATTCTAGTTACTACCCAAAGCAGTCTCTAAAGTCGTTTGAGAGTGGAGGAACGGGTTTTTAAACTCAGAGTCAAAGTCAAATATAAGTCAAAATACCAGGAAAATTAAAATTAACTTGGCACCCCTAATAAGCAGGAAGTGCTTAATAATTATAATAACAACAACAACAACGTCAACCCTTTCTGACCCCTGACTTTATTCAGGGATCTCGTTCCCTTCCTCTCTATCCTTTTTTCTCTCTTACCTAGTGTGAGGGGGTTGAGAGGGTGTGGGAAAGTGTGAAAGAAAAAAGAACCCACAAAGTAGGGGAAGAATGGCTACACAGAGCCGTTCATGCATAGGAGCTGACCTTTACACTGGGCCAAGCCCAAAGTTTCCTTAAACATTATTAACCTCTGTTCACCTTCTGTATAAGTGATTTCCTTTCCTCACAAATACTCAATGACTGCACCCAATTACTTTCTTACAAGGCAGCTGAATTTTTGCTAGGACAAATTACTGATTAACAAATGGTATAAAACCCAGCCCCTTTTGGTTTACAAAAAAAAAAAAAATTTAATAATTAAAAATTAATTAAGGTTCCTTATTTTATGTAGGAGTTGATAGGTTATTTCTCCATTGGCGAAATGAGCCAGTTCAAGCCAGATTAGATTATATTAAAGGCAGGTTTTTATTGGGAAGCTGTTCTTAGGCAAGTTCACTGGCTTCAAGGATTAAAGCCAGGGGAGTCAACATGGGATGAGAAGAGAAAGGGTGGATATGCAGAGAGAAAAGAGAAAAAGGAGAGAGAGAGGGAGAGGGAGAGAGAGAGAGAGAGAGAGAGAGAGAGAGAGAGAGAGAGAGAGAGAGAGAGCAAAATGTATAATATAGGAAGGAGCCTCCTAGGCTGGAAAGTTCAGGGTTGGAGGTAGGGTATGCCAGGAGGGATGCTGGGAGAACCCTGAGGCCAGGTCTGCTTTGATATGTAAAATATGCACCTCAGTCCCTTGTGGGATGGGGTGGGGTGGGGGGTGGGAGGGGGGCTCTGAAACCAAACAGGAGTGTTTTGACTGTATATATGTATGCATTTCGTACGGGTGAGAAAAGAACCTCGGATCCTACAGAACCGGAGTTATGGAACTATGAATGGTTGTAAGCCACCATGCTGGTGCTATGAACCAAACCCAGGTCCTTCTCTGGGGAAGCAACCAATGCTTTCTGCTGATCTCTCTTGCCTCTATTTTAAAATTCTTTTAAGATTTACTTTCATTTATTTTAAGTGTGTGTGTCTGTGTGTGTGTGTGTGTGTGTGTGTGTGTGTGTGTGCTGGCTAACACAAACATTTGCATGGTAATGTGCATGCTACCCTTGGGGGCCAGAAGAAAGTGTTAGATCCCCTGGAACTAGAGTTATAGGCAGTTGTGAGACATTGTTGTAGATGCTAGGTAGAGAGAATCTAGGTCCTGTTACAAGAGCAGCAAGTATTCTTAATCACTGAGCCATCTCTTCAGCGCACAGCTATGCATACTCTTTACTAAGCCATCCCTGTGAGCCCCTCACTGGCTTTTCACATAGGTGCTGGGGGTCTGTGCCCAGGCACTTTATGTACTGAGCCATCTTTGTAGTCCCATGCAATAGTCCCCTCCCCCTTTCTCAGTCCTGCCCCATGATAGATATGCATCCTATCATTGACCTATAACCCCCGTCCTTTCTGTCCTATAATGGCCACGAGTGGAGCAATGAGTCCATGAGAACTGATGTGGTACAATATGTGTGATGTTAAATGAGATCAGATTGGGATATAGATAGGTCTGTAATCTGCTACACATCATTTAAGTCAACCAGAGAAATCTCTTATAAAACATCCTCAGGCTGGAGGTAATAAAGAATCTAAGAGAGCAAGGTGTGGTAGCAGTCACCGCTAGTCTGAGACTAAGAAGCTGAATCCTGAGCACAAGAGCCCTGTCCTATTTATTTATGTCTTTAAAAACAAAAACAAAAAACAAGGTTTCACTGTGTAGCTCTGGCTGGCCTCGAGGTTGAGACCAGGCTGGCCTTGAACTCTCTGCCTCCAGAGTGCTGGGATTAAAGGTGGGCACTACCCTGCTCAGCTCAGTATTCACATTAACAAAGTGATGTCTCCCACTACAAAGATACCAATGTGCTCTTCAGAGCAAGTTAAAACAGTAGTCTCAGCTGTGAGACAATACAGATAAAAAATACTTCTATAGTAAAACAGCTCTTGTACAGTCATGGTGAAGTTCAGCTATTTTGAATAGGACAATAATGTCTGCCCCTTCATGCTTTGAAGCACAAGTTCGATTGTCTGGTGTGAATCCGACAGGACATTTATCGTGTGACTCCAAACATCGCCATAGTTTGTGAAAGTACAGTCAAATGAAAGTCCTTCTTAGCAGAGAGCATTTACTTTTAAGCTACCAATTCTGACTCAGCTATGCATAAGGCAATGTGTCAGACATGACATAAAATTAGCAGACGTTCTTTTTAGTAGGTCACACCAGGCTGAAACCAGGTGCTCCCCACCACCCGCAGCACTTAGTGCCAGCAGTCAGGACATCTCCCACCACCAAATGACACACATTTCCACTGAGACATAGTAGAGAATTCTTGCTACTCAAAGGTTTACCCTGTAAAGGCCCCAGGCACATCACAGTACTTGCTTGCTAGCGCTCATTCTCTCTCTCTCTCTCTCTCTCTCTCTCTCTCTCTCTCTCTCTCTCTCCCTCCCTCCTTTTCCTCTCTCCCTCTCTTCCCTCTCTCCACTCTCTCTGTCCCTCTTTCTCTCTATCTCTATCTCTCTTTCATCCTCACTCAGAAACAGTCTTTGTTTACACGCCTCTCCCCACCCCACCCCGCCAAATCTCAAAGAGTGAGATCTGTTGCATGGTTAGTTCTCTGTGACATTCCTTGGCCCGAGCAGCCGACCAGCCAAGGTGCTTTGCAGCATAAATCCTAACACTGGCGCTGTATGACTTGGGAGGATATGCTGGAGCCTGCACACTCCCTGCGTGGGGGTCTAAGCCACACAGGGACCCAATCCCTTATCTCCAATCCACCTGTAACAAAATCACCTTCCGGCCTCCCTATCTCTGGGCATCCATCCAGCATTGTTAAGTCTTCCCTTTGGTTGGAGAGGAAGTGACTGTTGAACATCTGGCACCTGCTTTTTGTATCCTTGGAGGCAGAGGTACGCCCAGCCACAAACTTTATGGCTACAGCTGACCTTCTTCGCCGACTCCACCTCGGACTTTTTCCCTTGGGTGAGGCTTCATCTTTGAGCTTGGTTTTTGCATTTTGCCTTCTTTCAAATGTTTCAAGCACTGAGTCTCTCTTAGCTCAATGGTTAAGAGCACTGGGGGGCTGGAGAGATGGCTCAGCGGTTAAGAGCACTGACTGTTCTTATGAAGGTCCTGAGTTCAAATCCCAGCAACTACATGGTGACTTACAACCATCTATAATGACATCTGACACCCTCTACTGGTGTGTTTGAAGACAGATACAGTGTACTTACATATAAATAATAAATAAGTCTTAAAAAAAAAAAAAGCACTGGCTCTTCTTCTAGAGGATGTAGGTTCAATTCCCAGCATCACATGGCAACTCACAACTGTCTGTAACTCTTGTTCCAGAGGCTCCAACAACTAGTGAAGCCCAGACATATATCAACGCACATAAAATAATAAATTTTAAAAATTTAGAACAACTATACATGATTTAATTCTTGTTTAGGATGTGTGTGTGTGTAAGTGTAATTTGGATTTAATTCTGTGTATGTGTATGTATGTAACTTAGATTTAACTCTCAATGTTAAAAATCTAGTAGGAAAATAGATGGTTTTTAAATACAACCTTGTAGCTCTCCTCCCAGTTCAATTCCCAGCCCCTGGGTGGAGCACTTACAGCTGCCTGCATCTGCAGATCCAGGGACAGCCGTCACCTCTGGCCTACCAGGGTTCCTGTACTCATTTGCATACAGCTATGGACAGATACACATGCATACATATAATTTAAAATAATAGAACAGATCTTTTTCTTTAAAGACCTGGCAATCCCACTCCTAGATTTTTATTCAAGAGGACTGAAACCTCATATTTACACAAATCCTGTCCTGGAAAGCATAGTGATATTATTCACAATGGCCATGCCCTGGAAACAATCTGTGAGTGAGAATGACCCCATAATCTCATATTTTTGCATCTGTAGCACCAGGGAGCGGAACTGTTCTCTCTCTCTCTCTCTCTCTCTCTCTCTCTCTCTCTCTCTCTCTCTCTCTCCTACTGCCTACAGATCAGGGTGTAAGGCTAGTCAGTGCTCCAGCACGATGTCTGTCTGCTTCTGCCGTGGTGATCATGGACTAAACCTTTAAAACTCCAAGCAAGCCAATTTATAGGAACAGATAATTGTGGACGAGTAGTAGTCAGGGGCGGTACAGTTGTTCTGGATCATGACTGTAGTTGGCTACATAAGCTATGTAGTCACTGAGGCTGTTAAAACTGAACATTGGTGGATTTCAGTGCATACTGAAACATTACAGTAATAACTTTACACCAAAAACTATAAGCTCATCTTTGTGATCAAAACAGGTGTGCTTGTTTTTGTTTTTGCTTTTTGTTTTTTGGTCTACTTTTTTTTAAAAGATTTTTTATTTATTATATGTAAATACACTGTAGCTGTGTTCAGACACTCCAGAAGAGGGCGTCAGATCTTGTTATGGATGGTTGGGAGTCACCATGTGGTTGCTGGGATTTGAACTCAGGATCTTTGGAGAGCAGTCTGTGCTCTTACCTGCTGAGTACACTTTAGTGTGGTCATGTATGTCTTTATTTATGTGCAATTCATACCCAGGTATGGTACTGGGATTCTAGCTGCTCAGTCATACTAAGAGCATGGTCTTCCACTGAACTGCACATTCAGCTCTTTACTTGGATGTTTTTCGTTTTTGAAGGACTGGAATTGAACCTCAGGTCTCGTGCATGCTAGGCAGGTTTTCTACCAGTTAGCTCTTGCTTTATTTATTTATTTATTTATTTGGATTTTTTTGGTTTTTCAAGACAGGGTTTCTCTGTGTAGCCCTGGCTGTCCTGGAACTCACTCTGTAGACCAGGCTGGCCTCGAACTCAGAAATCCACCTGCCTCTGCCTCCTGAGTGCTGGGATTACAGGTGTGCGCCACCACTGCCCAGCCCTTGCTTTAATTCTTAATAACAGAATGATTAGGCATTTAGGAGTTAATTGTGTATCTAAAGGGCACTGGTATCTCTCCCTCTCAGGCCCTCAGGTCACTCATGGAACTAAGGAGGTGCTCCACACCTGTGCTCCCAATGTATACCACCACCAAGCAAACCATTGCTCCCCAACTACCAAAGCAACTGAATTTTCCTTCTCTGCTGCTACACTTTGGGCTCCTTCCCACATCTCCGAATTTCTCAGCTTGTGGTTTAAGAGTCTGTCTGCTATTATCCACTCTAGCCATAATCATCTTCTGGCAACTGTCATGAAACCTTACAGTGTGGCAATGATCCCAAACATCCTTTCATTTCACTGGGTCCCTTCACTGCGTCACTTCTTCATTCCCAGTGTTTGCTATTCAACTTCTTCAGGATGTCCAGTCACTTTGTCATTTCCCCCTTTTCATGTCTCTTTGTGCAGTTTTGACACCCCCACCCCACCCCAGTCTGTGCATCTTCCTCTTGCTATCTGTGGCTGTGTGCTCTTAGAGTTCTGTGCATTCATGCAGAATTACTCTCATTTGGATCAAAACAATGATCTCTTTTCCCCTCCACTTACTCTAATTGACTAATTGACTGAGGACTGCTGGAGAAAACAATAGCACCCTATAATTCAGCCAGTTTGAATGTTTGTAAATGTGTGGCCTTTGATATTAACTATTTATCTCCCAGTGGTCCTCAGGATTTTCAGTCATCTCTCCTTATTTCTCATGTCTAACCTTTACAAATCTCCTTCCTACCACTCATACCAGCTCTCCTTTCTTATATGTACATCAACAAGAAAATCATAGTTGCTAGGCAACAGCATTTTCAGCCTATTTCACAGCTCCTATCTGTGGTTATGTGAGGATGGCTTCCAGGCATCCCATGGTGGTGTCAAGCTAGTGGTCAGGTTGTTATTTAGAGACAATATGCAATTTTACTTGAGTTGTGCAATCCAGAAAATAGTGAGGAATAGCTTTAATCACCTGTTCCAACACCCTCCCCCGACCTTTTTTAAATTTAAGAAATAATTTACCACTCAAAAAAAAAAAAAAAAAAACCTTTTCCAAGCCAGCTGTAAAGGGTCTATGCTTATACTTACCTAGGAGGCTGAGGCAGGAGGGTCACAAGTCTAAGGGCATTTTGGGCTTTCTAGTGAAATTGTTAGGAACCAGGTGCTCCCCTCCACCCGCCTACAGTGACTCAGAGCCAGCAGCAGCCACGTCTTCACCTACTGTCAAATGGGACACATTTCCATTGATGCCATGAGTAGCACATGTTCCTATGTAAAAAAAAAAAAAAAAAAAAATATATATATATATATATATATATATATACATACATACATACATACATATACATATATACATGTATATGTGTGTGTGTGTGTGTGTGTGTGTGTGTGTGTGTGTGTATATATATATATGTCCTTACTATCATGGCCCACTCTTGTCTCTGTTTCTCTCCTCTACCCTTACTCAGGGGCAGCCTTTTTATAAAACCCCCCAATAAATCTCTTTAGTGAGGTCTGCTCCATGGTGACTTTATGGCGCTCCACGGCCCAACCCTAACAGAAACCCTGTCTTAAAGCCCACCCCTTAGCAAAGCACCACCACCTCCTCTTCCCATACAAGTCGAGTTATACTCCGCCACCTAACTTGTCATCCCTGTAGCGTCAAGGATGACTTTGTTACCTACAAGCCTCTGTTCTAGAGTCCTGTAGGCAAGGTCAGTCACAGACCCTGAGAGTCCATTCTGCTCTGTGATTTTCAATTTGCTGAGATTGAAGTCCATACCATGAAAACTAGCTCTACATAGAGAAAACTATATACTGCTCTGCCAAGACTTCCCTCACACCATGAATTGGACTGGCTCCGATCTGAGCTGGGCTCTGTTCATGCCACCTAGGCACTGAGGTCTTTGGAAACCCTGGGGTTTTTCATTCTTGACTGACAATCCAGGGATCCAATGGGGGTTGGGAGTGGGAGTGGGAGTGGGAGTGGGAGTGGGAGTGGGAGTGGGAGAGGGAGAGGGAGAGGGAGAGGGAGAGGGAGAGGGAGAGGGAGAGGGAGAACAACAACAAGAAGAAGAACAAAGAATACCAATTTGTGTTGCTTACTGGAGCATGGTCAAAACTCCCAGTGGCCAGCTCCTTAAAGAAAACTGAGTCCTCCCCATCCACAACTCTGTCAGAAGCCATCATTTGTGGACAGCTACACTTCAGCATCCTTAGGACAATTTTTAATAGTTTTCTTCAATGGCTTTCTGTCTAGGCTGTTACTTTTGGGGGAGTTGGATTGTCACAGAAGCCTTCTATGTCCCTCTTTCTCAGCTGTGAGTATGAGGTCATTGATACCACTGCGAAAGTAGTTTCTTAGCTTTTCACAGTCAGTGGGAGCATGGAGCATGGACTTCCACATGGTTTCTGGTGACATCCACATGGCCTCCAGCATCAGCACGTGTCACAGACCTCAGCATAGTCTCCCATGACAGTACAGAACACAGATAGCACACAGCTCTCTGCAGTAGCATGGGCCACAGACACCATCACAGTCCTTGGTGTCAGCATAAACTAAGGACATCAACATGACCTCAGGTGGCAGCACAGACATTCAAATGGCTTTTGGTGGTAACATGGGCCAAAGGACCACAGACCCAAACATGGACCTTGGCAGCAGCATGAACCATAGACGTCAGTATGGCTTCAGGTGGCTACACACTCCACTTACATCACCATGGTCCTGGGTGACAGCAAGGCCTGTGAACATCAACATGCTTCAGACAGCAGCACATACCATGGCTAGTTGCATGGCCTTAGATAATAATATGGGCCATGGACATCAACATAGTCCCTGACTGCTGTAGAACACCCCCCACCACCACCACCCCTCACACCCATCTAAAATATGGCCTAGGACAGTGGACCACAGATATAAAAGTGGCCTCCATGGTGGCATGAACCATAGAAGTCTTTTGAGGAGGTCTAATCCAGAAAATGAACCACTCTTCATCTTGGAAAGCACCCACCTGTATCTGTCCAGCAGCCATTAATGAACTGGGTGTACCTGAAAGGGAGGTTGGAAATGAAAAAGGACAGGTGGGCAAGAGAAGGATGAAGCCAAGACTAAGGTTTCTGAGCAAGGCTCTAAGTTTAATTTTCAGCTCTGCGTTTATATAGGCAAAACCCACAGACCCAATCCTTTGTTTCAGCTGGATTGAGTTGCAAAGAAAGCTTAGCAGATGGTCAACTCCTCAAAGCTCAAAGCTCATAGTAGGAAGTTGCAAATGCAGCAAGGCCAGACACAGGCTCTAGCCAGGTTGTAAAGTCATCAGGGATTTGTTTAGCCTACTCAAGGCTGGGGAAGGCACACCTACCACTTCATTCCTCTATCTTTCCCGCTTCTCCATTGATTATTCATTTGTTGTAGTGCCATTAGAAATTGCAATGTGTCTATATATATATATATATATATATATATATATATATATATATATATACCCGCTGAGCCATCTCGCCAGCCCCCTTCATTTCTCCGTCATCACTACGTATAAAAATAACTTTAAATTTCGAGATAAGAGTATCTCTAAGGGTTGGAGAGATGGCTCAGAGTTTAAGAGCACTGACTGCTCTTCCAGAGGTCCTGAGTTTAACTCCCAGCAACCACATGGTAGCTTACAACCATTGGTAATAGGATCCAATGCCCTCCTCTGGTTGTGTCTGAAGATAGCGACAGTGTCCTCACATACATAAACAAATAAATCTTAAAAAAAAAAAATAAAAAGAGTATCTCTAAATTGCCTAAGCTGGTTTTGAACTTGCCATGTAACTCAGGCAGACCTTGGACTTTGTCTTCCTTTTAATGTAATACAGAGAGGCTTGGGTCTGCTAATGAATCTGCCCACTTTTTTGTGACTTTTGGAAGTGTATTACTGTAGAACTTATGGCATATATAGCTATTAGCTTTGCTAGTGTGCTAAAACATTTATGTGTCATTGTCACAATTATATACTGCCTCACTGTCTCTGGACACCAGTCACAATTAATATATATAAACAAGCTCTCATAAGAACAACATGGCAGAGGGGACCATTTGTAAGCAAGGTATACAAGATGAATTTTTACTAACAAGAGTAATCCTGAGCTAAAATGAAATGCATCTTTGTTTCACAATGAAGAGGAAGGCATAAGAAAAGTTACACATGGATGCACAAAGCTTTAGAAGATTCATGGGAAAGGAATTTCTTCTTATGGTGGGTAGAGATGACTAAAATTTGATGATTTTATTCATAATGTCAGGAGTTTTAACATCAACTATAGTCCTGATGTAAAACTATGATTGATTAATTTCTATTTGTTTAAAGTATAAAACCTTTTTGGCTAAGGATCTTATGAGACAGAAGCAAATAGAGGTTGTCTTAAAAATATAATAACTTTGGGTTATGAGCCTAGCCTCTAATGGCTGAGCCATCTAGCATGGCTGTCCTCTGAGAAGCCCAACAAGCAGATGACTGAGACAAAGGCAGATACTTACACCCACCCAATGGACTAGTCGGGGACCCCTGTGGTTGAATTAGGGAAAGGCTGGAAGAAGCTGAGAAGGAGGGCGGCCCCATAGGAATGTTGGGAGCTATTAAGACAACTCTTGATCTCTGAATTGGGCCTCTCCCCCCAAGAAGAAAAGGGGGTCAAAAGCGGGCCACCGACACACCGATTCCGAGAACAACCACAGAATGTTCCAGCCCTAAGTCATCTCCGATGTCCTGACCACACCCTGATACCACCAAGTTCTTGCTTCCCCGTGTAGCTGCCAAAAGAAAGAATTTCTATTGCCCCACCTCCCACTAATAAGTACTTCTCCTTTTGCTTGTAT
This sequence comes from Mus musculus, assembly GCF_000001635.26. Classification (NCBI taxonomy): domain Eukaryota; kingdom Metazoa; phylum Chordata; class Mammalia; order Rodentia; family Muridae; genus Mus; species Mus musculus. The sequence continues at coordinate 116,734,029 of NC_000069.6, forward strand.
TGCCCTACCCCTCCCACTGATAAGTATCTGTACTTCCCCTTTTGCTTGTGCATTCAAGCCTTGGCCTTTCTCAATACATTGGGGTCTTGATGCAGTTCAGAATGTTTCCGTGTCGTTATTCACACAAGACCCTCGTCTCTCTCTACCCCCCGCCCCCATTTGGTTCTTAGGAGAAGGTCCCCTCAAGACCTTCAAATAACTGGACCTGCTGGACAGGTCATAGGAAGACTCAACTAATTTGAACCCCGAGATCTCTCAGACACTTAGCCACACACCAGTTGATCAAAGGCCTCTGGCACATATACAGCAGAGGACTGCCTGGTCTGACCTCAGTGAGAGACGGTGGGCCCAATCCTTGAGAGACTTGAGGCCCCAGGGAGTGGGAAGGCATGGCAGGAGAGGGTTGGGTGTGTGTGGAGGGTCAAGGGGACCTCCTCTTGGAGACAGAGAGAGGAGGAATGGGATGAGGAACTGTTGGAGGGAGGACCTGGAGGGGGGATAATGACTGGACTGTAAATAAATAAATAAATTCTTACACGCGTTCACGCGACCGGCCAGGAAGAACGCAACAAACCGGAATCTTCTGCGGCAAAACTTTATTGCTTACATCTTCAGGAGCAAGAGTGCAAGAGAGCAAGAGCTCTATTGCTTACATCTTTAGGAGCCAGAGCGCAAGAGCGCAAGAGAGCAAGAGCCAGAGCAAGAGAGAGAATGGCGAAACCCCGTCCCTTTTTAAGGAGAATTATCCTCCACCTAGGACGTGTCACTCCCTGATTGGCTGCAGCCCATCGGCCGAGTTGTCGTCACGGGGAAGGCAGAGCACATGGGGTGGAGAACTACCCTTGGCACATGCGCAGATTATTTATTTACCACTTAGAACACAGGATGTCAGCGCCATCTTGTAATGGCGAATGTGAGGGCGGCTCCCCACAATAAATAAATAAATAAATAAATAAATAAATAAATAAATAAAGTAATAAAAAATGATAAAAAAAAAGAGGCAAATGGAAAAAAAAATAACTTAAAAGTCCCTTGGGAGTCTTTGTCTGCATTAAGAAGAGGTTGGAAGAAAATTTTATGTTGTAAATAATCGCTCTGTAGGACAAGACACTGTGTAATAGCTTCCTGGGCCTTTTGTTGACTTTATCATGCCCTTGAGTATTCAAAGGGACAAAGACTTCCCACTTTGGAAAGAACAAAGGTTCTTTACAGTCATGCTATCCCCGATGTGTGCTTTCTAAATCTTTTATTATCATTTGGATGGATGGGTAACCAAGAATTATTTCCTAGTGACTCTAGGGTTCAAACTGCTTGATGGCTTTTGACATTCTGCCTTCCTTGTCAACGGCAAACCTTGTATCACACACTTGGTAACTAAAACTGATTTCTTAGAAGGCATCTGAAAATCCTACATTGTTCCTTCTTATTAAAAAAAAACAAAAGTTACTAAAATAAATAGGTTTACTCAATATGCGACTGTTGGTGGTATGCAGAAGGGGTACTTGATTTAGGCTATAACAATGCTACTAACATAAAAAATGTAGACACTTTATGCTCTACAAATTCTTAGGGATTTGTGGATGTCTGTCCTTCCCTGAGATACTACTATTTATCACAGTCTCAGTGCCACTTTGTTTGCGAAGAAAACAAAGTAGGTGTGTCAGAAATAGCTCAACGGTTGCAAGCACTTACTGCTCTTGCAGAAGACCTGGGTTTGGTCCCCAGCATCCACATCAAATGGCTTACAGCTAGCTATACTTCTAGCTCTAGGGGATTCAACACTCCTTTTCTGGCCTCTGCGGGTACTGTACATACGTGGCACACAGACTCATGTGGACATACATATGTTCAAAATGAAAAAATTTTAAGAAAACAAAATAGTGATATGGGCCATGACTTCAGTGCCCCCCCCCCTGCTTCCCCTTAGTTCTGGGAAACAGATCAGGACTTTTCAGATGCTAGGTAAGCACTCTAACACAGAGATTCATCCACCCACCTCCATCCATCCATCCATCCATCCATCCATCCATCCATCCATCCATCCACCCATCCATCCATCCATCCATCCACCCATCCATCCATCCATCCATCCATCCATCTACCCATCCATCCATCCATCCATCCATCCATCCATCCATCCATCCATCCATCATGTATGTATGTATGTATGTATGTATGTATGTATGTATCTACCTACCTACCTATCTATCTATATCTATTGATGTGAGGTTTTTATGCTGAATATTAAACATAAGGCCTGGTTCGTGCTAAGGACCTGGTCGACCAGGAGCTACATCCCAACCCCAGTTTTTTTTTTGTTTTTTTTTTGTTTTTTGGTTTTTTTTTTTTTATCAAATTGGTCTCAACATCCTTTAATTTGAATCTCTCAAACTCTTGTCCAATAGCAATAGCTTCCTTCTTATCTCCTCCTCTTCCTCCTCCTCCCCGTCACCTCCAGGGTCTAACTATATAGTCATGGCCTCAGAATCAGAGCTCCACCTGCCTCTGCTTCCTCCTTGTTGGGATTAAAGGTGTGTACTACCATCCCCCACAAAAGCATATTCTCTCCAAAAGAGGAGAAAGCACAGATGAAAAGGATCATATCTCAAAACAAAATGCACACTTGGACACACTGATTGGTGACAATGGAGACCCCTGTGCCCTCATTGGTCCCCTCCCCTCTGCTCTGCCTATAGATGAAATAACATCAGAAAGGCTTTGAGACAGTTACAACGAGGTATTAATGACATAGACCATTTATAGACTGTGACACTTCTTCATACTTCCTACTCTGTGTATGTGGTTCCTGGGGCCATGAACTCTGTGTTGGTACCTGTGTCATTCCAGAAGTGTACAGCTGCTGCTGCTGTGATCTATACTCTAAGACAGCAATAAGCTAACATGTAATATCCTCGCCAGGGATCAGCAGACATCCTGGAGGAGAGGACAACATTAATTTAAAAGCCAGAGAAAGGGATGGGGTGTTGTACCAGGGAACCCTTTAGCTTTGCTACATGCTGCACTGCAGAAAAGCAGTCTTCCTATAGCACAGTGTTTACCAAGACCAGAAGAATCCCTAATTAGGGCAAGGACAGAGAACACAAAAAAACACATCACTTTTATAAAATCTGGTTTTGTCTATGTTTGTTGTTGTTGTTGTTTGAGACAGGGTTTCTCTGTATAGCCCAGGCTGTCCTGGAACTCACTTTGTAGATCAGGCTGGCCTCGAACTTAGAAATCTGCCTGCCTCTGCCTCTGCCTCTGCCTCTGCCTCCTGAGTGCTGGGATTAAAGGCCTGCGCCACCACACCCGGCTAGTTTTGTCTATGTTAACTGAGCCTGCTGTCCTGTTTGTTTTGACACTAGGTGGTGCACTAAGTCCAAATTTAGGTGGATTTTGTACTAGATTTAAAACCGTAAGCTAGGACGCTGGTGGGTGAGATTTTGGTGAATTCGAGTAGCACAACCTTCTGTAACCATCCATGGCTGCATTATATCACGCAATGAGCCAGTTTCCCCAGCAACCTGGGCTTGCGTAAGTCAGCCCTGACCACCCCTCCCCCAGCACCATGCTGGATGTGCTGGACATTTCTCTGGGAAAGTTACACAGCAGATATTGCTTCATTTATCTCCCTGGCCAGCCATTTCCTCATAGCACATAAAATCATGTATGGTAACACAGACTGGCGTGAGGAACCAAAGCTGGCCTGCTGGGTTAACTTGTCCTGGACAGCTTGTCATTTGGGCTTCACTATGTTGTTTAAGATAGTCTCAAATCCCTGAGCTTAAGTGATCCACGTGCTTTTGCCTCCCAAGTAGCTGGGCTATAGGAGAGTAATGCTACATCTAGCCGAACAAAGTCTTTCCATCTCAGACTGACGTTAGGGTTTTTCCAAAAGCTCCCGTGGAAAATCTCAATGGATTTGTTTTTTCTCCTCGTTATTAAATTATTTAGGTTCATTTGATAAGCTTCACAGGAAAGATTGTCAAATGAATGAGGTTGATTCTTCTTTATGTATTTTATGTGTGTGCTATTGGTAGAAATGTTACAAAGATTGTACAAACCTCATGGATATCTGATGTCTGAGTTTCATGTTAGCAATCATAGCTCTAATAACCTTACAACGCCATGTTAATAAGAAGTTAGTGTTTCTTTCCACATATAGAAATAGGCAGGCTCCCTTGTGAACCCACCGATATGGGACTCGAGTCAGGTCTTCAACCATGGCTGTTTAAGTCTTTCGTCTCCTGCACACAGTGCATGTGTTTTATGATTGTTTGTTCCTGAACACTTCTGCAGGTACCTATAACCTGAAAGTGTTTCTTTTTTAAGTAGTTCTGGAAAAGTTCCTGGAAAGGACGGGCTTTGGGGACTCTAAGGGACCAGATTTGGGGGCTATATAAGAATTTTGAAAGCTCCAGTGAAGAAAAGATTTCTGAATCTCAGAAAACCAGAAGGAAAGAGAAAACTGCCTACACGCGAGTCAGTGACGTGGTGGAAAAGATGGTGATGCCTGTGCCTCTTGTTTGAAGTGGCTTGGTTTGTAAAGCGATTGATAAATTGTTTATGGTATCAGCACGTCCTGACACAAAAGGCCAGGTGTAGCAGTTGTTGTCTGTAAAGCCAGCACTGAGGACACAGAGACACCTGGGTCCTGAGCTCACTGGCTGGAAAAGCAACAGCACTTTGTGATCGTTAGGCCCCAAACCCCAAACTACAAACTGACACTTAGCATTCCTTGGGCACCTGTGACATAGTTTTCTGCCTGCCAGGAAGGGCCACTTCTCTTATTTCCCACTACCTCCGTCAAACGATTCTTAGCATCAGTTCTACTTAATGTTAGGTGAGAGAGAAGGAAGACATCCTAGGTATGCCTGAAGCCTTGCTCTTGTGGTGGCTTTTGTTCTGTTCTGTATTCTGCAAGGGATCATGAAGTCATTCTTACAAGCTAATATCTTCTAGCTCCCTATTAGCCCAGACCTGCAAGGCATAGCAAAGCCCCACACTAGTCTCCAGGTTCCTTAGTACCCAATAACACGGACCTGTAACCCATATCAAAGCCACCAGGATCTTCCAGATTACTCCCAATCTAAAGCTAGACACTGCTCTCTTCTTTGCCTTCTCTCTGCCTTCAAGAGGTAGTGGCCATGGTAGCTTTGGACTCCCCCCAATGCCTCTGGTTAGTCTCTATCATCTCCAGGTGACAGTTTGCTATTCAAGTAAACCTTTCCACCCATGGAGTCATTCATTCAATGGTTTCATTGTGCCTTAATTAGTGATCACTTGCAGAACACAGAACAGAACAGAAGCCGTCAAAAAGCAATCCTTCAAACATACCTACGATTTCCCCCTTCTTCTTAAGTACAAACTGATGTTAAGGCAATCCTTCTTTTATACATCTTGTTTGTTAAGGATTATCAGAATTCTTCCAGGAAAAAAGGACCATGCTTATAGTTCTCTCTCTCTCTCTCTCTCTCTCTCTCTCTGTCTCTCTCTCTCTCTGTTCTCTCTCTCTCTTTTAGCATTGCTAAGGATTAAAAAAGCAGCAGGCCTTTGGTCCTTGGGACTGGAGAGATGCTCGGCAGTTAAGAGCACTTACTGCTGTTACAGAGGACCAGGGTTCAGTTCCCAGCACCCAAGTTGGTTGACTTACAATTTCCTCCAACTCCAGCTCTAGAAGATGAAGTGCCTTCTTCTATCCTTCACGAACACGGCCTTTATGTGCTCAAACTCATACTCTGACAGACACAATTTAAAAAAAAAAAGGCTGGAGAGATGGCTCAGCAGTTAAAAGCTGTTCTTCCAGAGGACCTGGGCTTGATTTCCAGGACCCACATGCCAGGTTCCAACTTCCCGTAACTCCAGGTCCAAAGGATCTGATGTCTTGGCCTCTGTGGGCACCAGGCATATATCTGGTACACTGATTGATATACAGTGAAGGAAAACACATGTACAATAGAATAATAGTTTTTAAAAAGTTTTATTAAAAAGTACATTTTAAACACACACACAGGACTTCTTCACACATTCTAGGCAAGTGCTCTACCACCAAGCTTTGCGCAAGTCACACATTTCCAAAAAATTCTGTAGCACACGTGCCCTGAAGACCTGAGTGAAACAGGGCTCTCTTTTAAGATTAGCTACAAGCAAGATGTAAACAACTGCATTTCTTTTTAACTAGAGGGAGGAAATTAAGCCAGCCCGATCCATCAAAATGCTTAGATAATTTACAGTCCTGAGAACACAGAGCTGGCCTTTCAACATCTCCAGTACAAACATTTTACAAGAAGGAAGTAACTCTCCTGTTTACCCAGCTTCCACGTCCAGAAGGAAGTAATGTGAAGGCGGTTGGAGTTTTATCTTTGTGACAAAACTCTAGTCCTCAAATATTTTTTTTTAAAGATTTATTTATTTATTATATGTAAGTACATTGTAGCTGTCTTCAAACACTCCAGAAGAGGGAGTCAGATCTCGTTACGGATGGTTGTGAGCCACCATGTGGTTGCTGGGATTTGAACTCTGGACCTTCGGAAGAACAGTCGGGTGCTCTAACCCTCTGAGCCATCTCACCAGCCCCCTCAAATATTTTTTAATAGGTGTTCTTATCCAAAGAGATCTTAAGCAAACTTAAAATTCTCTGTACGTTATTCAAATTAATAATCTACGAGTTTAAGAAAAAACCCTTAGTTTGTATGAGTCAAAATTTCAGCATTAATCTATTGTTGAAATACAGGTAGATTTCTTTTTGGATGGGGGGGGGGGAAGAGTTTGTCATTTTGTGTGTGTGTGTGCAAGACAGAGACAGAGAGAGAGACAGAGAGACAGAGAGAGAGAGAGAGAGAGAGAGAGAGAGAGAGAGAATGAGAGTGAGTGAGAGAGAGAGGTTCATGTTGACAGTTCCTTCAGTGAGAAAATGCTGCCAGACATAAGAGGAGGAAAGGCGAGAAAGGGGAGCCAGGGAAGCAAAGACAACATCAGGGCGAGAGGAAAGCACAATCCTCAACAGATACCTTCCTAACGCCGGGACCCTTAACACAGTTCCTCATGCAGACACCACGAGTTATTTTGTTGCTACTTCAAGACTGCAATGTTGCTACTGTTACGAATCATAATGCAGACATCTGACATGTGACCCACAGGTTGAAGACTGCTGCTCTACCCAGTACTATCACAGCCAGGGCAGAGGAACTGAGCTAGCCCTCGCCCTGAGTGAAGGAGCTGAGATCAACCAGGCCGGCTGACCTGAACTATGCTCACGTTATTACAAGATGAATCTTTTTTGGAGCATTCCTCCCTATAGTGTATCTATTAAAACTGAGCAGTATCTGGACACTACGGTTTAGGTCTATAATCCCAGCACTTGGAAGGTTAAGGCAGGAGGACTGCCTTGAGTTTGAAGACCGACTAGACTACAAAATGAGTTCCAGGCCAACCCTGGGCTATAAAGTGAGACTGTGTCTCAAAACAAAACAACAGTTCCCTACTTTCAAAATATGCTAACTGCCTTAAATTGCTTGACCTGAACATTGGCAGAATTAAGTGCCATATTTACTAGTCAGCTTCCACAGACAGGACTTGCTCACCCCCTCAAGCCCCCCGCCCCCCAGTTATTTAATTAGCACACCGAGCGTGAGATTTAATTCCTGGCTAAAATTCCTAGTCCCAACTCTTTGATCACCGGTGTCATCTTTGATAGGACATTTCTATTTGCAAAGGTACTCCAGTGGTGTAACTTAGCCTGTGCTTGGCAATGTCATTCTGAATGTTTACCCAGGAATACAGGCTAGAAACATTTTGACCAGAGGACACTAAGTGGGTACCCAGACTCCTTCAGGACAGGATCTAATGCTTCCCACAATCAGGGGCAGCTGACGCCAGCCACAGCTGGACCTGTGAACGTATAAGGATCTACCAAAGAGGATTTCTGATTTGAAGATGAGGGGCTGAATTTTGTCCCAATGTTTCACTATTGTGTGACTTTAAGTAAATGTTGGTACTTATCAAATTTATTTATAGCATCCACACAATTTAATTAAAAGTACTAACAATTTTGGGACTTGGAAAAACACTGAAGAAAAACAAACAGCTACAAGTATGGAGCAAGGCTTTGAAAACAAAAGGTAGGGACTGGTGAGAAGGGTGGAAAAGGGTTTAGCAAACACTGAAACAAAGGAGCCAAACCCAGGAGCTGAGGGGTTAGCTCAGTGCTAGGCACCTTCCCAGCAAGCCTAAAGCGGGCCACGGGATTAGTCCCCAGAATAGAGTTGGGGTGGCGCAGAGCCTGGGGGTGAATAGACAAGAAGAGTTAAACAAGTGAACAGAGGCAGGTAACAAGGAAAGAAAACCTGAATGTCTGTAGAAGATATCACCACGGATCACATTCAACTCATGACGCTGGACTACGGTAACCTGGGGGAAAGACCAACCACTGAACCTGATGCAGATGTACGAGATGTGGCTACCGGGCACACATAGGCTCAGGAGGAAACAAGCAGAGTTTATTGACTTACTGTCCGACTAAGTTTACAAGAGCTACTCGGGACCACATGAGGCCCAGTTAAAGAAAATGTAAAAGCTTTGTAAGTTAGATACCCACACCAATTAAAACAATGAAGCCACATATATTAGAAAAAACAAAAAAACCAAAAAACCAAAAACATCTGCTCTAAAAACATTGAAGCAACAGTAAGCAAAGCAAAACCAGAATGGACCAGCTTTGGTTATTAGAAGATATTCTACATGCTTAGATTGCTCAGTAGTATAATTGAAAACAAAAATTGTCTGGCTTTTTCAGAAAGTAAATGTTCACATCCATTTGCTACAGTATTTGTGAGTTGGTAAGTAAAACGTAAATAAAGATTCACCGTACTCAAGATATACCAAAGGAGTAGATGCTAACAGACTTAGGGATACACCGAAAGCTTACTTCACACAGCTACTTTAATAAAAGGTGAGTCTCTGCACACCACTCATGACGACAGGGAAATGTACAGTAAAAACCATGGAGGAAAGCAAAGAGAGTCCTTTAGAAAAAACTTTTATTTTGACACACAGACATGAACACTTGCTCAGGAGTCAGAGCAGTTTAAGACACAGGAGAAATGATTACCGCTTAGGTGATGGTGCTCATTGAAATGACAGGCCTCCTGTTTCCACAGTCATCTCTGAGACTCACTACAATATCACAGCATACTGGTTAAACTGGTAAGATTGCATTTCATTTAGTAGAGTAAGGTTGGTTTTGGCGAGTGAAAAACCAAGGCACAGAGCATTTGGGATTGTAAATAAAAACAACGGTATGCAGCATCACACGGGAATGAAGCGCTCTGCCTAAGTGCTCTTAGGCCAAATGGCAACTATCCTTTCACAGTCTAAAAGCATTCACTTAATTACAGTGGCTGGGATAAGGTAAACCATACCTTCTGAGACTTTCAAATAGACAGTGCAAAGCACAGCACAGCACAGGTCTTTCATTGATAGCCCTCAGTAGGAGCACTGCCCATTTTCTGAGGTGGATGGTGACCCCATTATAGATAACCTAATATGGCTATTTTAAATCTTTCCTCTCTTTCCCCCCTCCCTCCCCTCTCACACTCCCTTCTTTCTCTCTTGATGGTTTTAGGGATAGTACGAAGGGCTTGACACATGCTAAGCAAACACTCTGTCATCAAGGTACGACTCTAGGCTTTTTTCCCCTTGAAAAATTCCATAAATATGCCCAGTAATTTCCATTTTGAAAATGTAAACTATCTCATAGTGGGAAACTGGAATTTAACAGAATTGCTTTATGTCCTGGTGGCCTGTTTTATTATGTCCAATTATTCTTTAACACAAATAGGTTATGTTAAGTATAGTTGGCATTTATTATATTAAAAACATAACTTATCTGTTAAAAATAAAGCACATTTTGAAGCTCTGTGCTCCATCTATGAACATATACTGTGGGTGGAAGCTTCCATAATTCTACATTCATAAAGCAATTACCAAGTGTGTACTGACTGCATTAGGCATGGTTTTATGACTGCTGTAGAGCCGGGCATGGTGGTGCACGCCTTTAATCCCAGCACTTGGGAGGCAGAGGCAGGCGGATTTCTGAGTTTGAGGACAGCCAGGGCTATACAGAGAAACCCTGTCTCGAAAAATCAAAACAAACAAACAAAAAGGACTGCTGTTACCAGACGGCAGGGCAGCCATGAAGCCCAGCCTTGGAGTGCGCCAACAGACAGCAGGACTTAGGATCACCTCTCTCTTCCTCCAAACTGAAGATGATACACGCTTTTCTTTCTTTCCTTTTTTTGTTTTAAACCCTGCTTTGAAGAATACTTTTTTGGTAACCTTCTATGGGAAATGATCATATTTCTTTCTGATTCAAATCAGCAGAATGTAGAAAAAGACAGGCGCAGGATGAGGTTCAGTTGGTAGAGAGCTCGGCTAATACGCATGATGTCCCGCGTGATCCCCAGCACTGCAGACACTGGGTACGGTGGCACACATGATAGTCTTCAAGAAAAAAGCCAAAAAGAGATCAATAATTTTTTGTTTTGTTTTTATTTTTTAGACACAGGCTTCTCTGTGTAGCCCTGGCTATCCAGGAACTTTCCCTGTAGACCAGGCTGGCCTTGAACTCAAGAGATCTGCCTGCCTTTGCCTCCTGAGAGCTGGGATTAAAGGCGTGTACCACCATTCCCTGGCTATGAATGAGATTTTTAAAATGAGTTGAGCTTACATTTCTTTATGACCTTGCATTCAATAATGTCAAGTGTTCACACAATTACTATTTATGAGCCAACTATAAATCATAGAGGGTTTCCAGAACAACAGCCATTGACCACGCCTGTGTCTCACAGCTGAAAGGGCAGTACTGGCCGTTCTCATTGGTGAGCTCCGGAAGGCCTTTCCATGGGGATCTGAAAAGAAAGAAAAGGAAAGGCATTTTATGAGACACAGCTTAATACATATGAATAAAGTAGGCAAGTCCCAAGGTTTGCCGTTAACTCTAGAAGCCATCAAAGTCATTTGTTATAAAACAATATTCTAAAGGTGTGTGTGTGTGTAAAGACTTCACAAATAAATTATGATTTGAGATTTAATACTAGCAATACAAATGAGTCTTTCATCATTATTATTTATGGTTTTTTTTTTTTTTTTTGAGTTAGGGTCTTGCTTTGGAACTCCGGCTGGCTTGGAACTTGCTATGTAGCTGAGGCTGGCCATGAACTTGGAGTGATCCTCCTGTCTCTGCCTTCCAAGTGCTGGATGAAAACAGATGTGTTTCACTAGGCCCAGCTTCATAACTAAAACTTTTAAAAAAATCTAAATATTCTCTCAGGCATAAATTTAGCCTGTTTTGCATTTTGAGATAGGGCATCATGTAGCCATATGGCTCTAAACTCATGATCTTCCTGCTGTGGTACCCCCCATGGGCTGAGATTCTAGGAAGAAACCCCCCAGGCTGGCAATAATTTAAGTCTTTTAGACTAATGTTAGGACTCAAACTGTAAATATGTAGGTGTAGGGCTGATGAGATGGCTCAGCGTGTAAGAGCACTGATTGCTCTTCTGAAGGTCCTGAGTTCAAACCCCAGCAACCACATGGTGGCTCACAACCACCCGTAATGAGATCTGATACCCTCTTCTGGTGTGTTTAAAGACAGCTACAGTGTACTTATGTAAAATAATAAATAAATCTTTGAACTGGGGCAAGCAGGGACTGAGCGAGCAGAGTTGACCAGAGTGAGCGGGGCTGACCAGAGAAAGCAGAGGTCCTAAAAAAATTCAATTCCCACAACCACATGAAGGCTCACAACCATCTGTATAGTGCACTCATATGCATAAAATAAATAAATAAATCTTAAAAAGAAGAAATTAAGAAAGTCTTTGGCTAAGTTTGTACCATCTTAGAAAAGTACACAATACCAATACTGTTTAATTTACTAATAATTAGGTCAAAGGGCACAAGAAATACCACTTGAAGTAATAGTCAAAAGACCAACTGATATTTTCAAAATAATGAAAATTTTTACTTGATAAATGAATCAACTCAAAAGGCTCAACCTGAACACTTCAACTATTATTTTATTCTATCTTAATATATCCAAATTATCAGTTATCCTGAAAATTAAAGACTATTCTACAAGTATAGATCATAAAATATAAGATCCTCAAATACTTATATAAAATATAAGAACCAAAATACTTAACGGAGGTAGAAATTCCATGGTTGAAAAAAACGGTACAGAGCACAGGGTGGGTTCCATGAAGATGCACTTGGCATACAAAGACAAATTCTATGGAACCCTTGCTTACCTGGTAGCTAATACACTGACTGGACATCAGGCACGGGATGACTTACCTCTCAAGATGAACATAATGTCTAGAAAGAACATTTTTAACCAAAAATACAGTCTTCGCAGCAGTCTCTGGACCCATCATTTTGGAAAAATACAACTTTGCACGAAGAAAATACCCAATTGGCCACAGCCACTCCTAAAATATGATTTAAAAACAAAGAGAAAAAGAATTGTGAATATCTAACTTTATTTAAAAATAAGTTAAATTGAAAACTCTGAAAAGAAAATGAAATTCTTACAGGTCCTTGGTGGTAATTGAAGCCTCTAGCAAGGTTGTAGTTGTCATTGTCTAAGGCATTATCATAAACTCCACAGTAAACCATGTCACTGCAAAAGGATTGGCGTGTGAGGTCAGTAAAAGAGGGTCAGGCCTCACACAGGAGGCATCAGCTTTTCAGTAACAACGGCAAGAAAAAGAACCTCTTCTTTCCTAATCTGCAGCGTGAGCTCGCTCAGCGTCGGTACCTTACTTAATACCAAGTACAGGGGACGTTAACAATATGTTCAAGTATCCGCATGTTTTCTTCTCATTTACATCCCAGACTTTAATTTATACATAGGTAGGATATAAATGATACTAGAAGAGGGCCCCTGGAGGGAGGACGGGAAGGCAAGGCAAGGGAAGGCAAGAACAGTACCGGATATATGTAATGTGAGGGCAGAGTGAGGGTTGTCGGGTGGGAGGAAGATTGACAGGTAGCCAGGGAGCAGGGGGAGGAGCCTTCACAGAAATATGTATGAATAGTGTCATAATTAAACTTATTATTTTGTATGCTAATTAAAAAAATTAATAAAAATATTGAGGCATCTTGTCTTCAAGGAGCTTGTCTATATTGTATTTAAAGTCAACCATTTCAGTAGGCTTTCAATATGTGCACAACAATTAAAATGTCCAAACAGTTGTTTGAATTACGAAAAAGTAAAGATAAGGTTTTATTGACTACAGAGCAGAAAGGCATTATTTATGTAAATTATTTATTTTGTGGTGCCTACTGATCAAACCTTGGGCCTTATCTATACTGGGGAAGTATCCCACAATTTATACAACCTTAGTCCATGTAGGGTCATGTTTTAAATTTCTCTATGAAGCTATTTTAAAATTAAAATGAGGCCGGGCAGTGGTGGCACATGCCTTTAATCCCAGCACTTGGGAGGCAGAGGCAGGTGGATTTTTGAGTTGGAGGCCAGCCTGGTCTACAGAGTGAGTTCCAGGACAGCCAGAGCTACACAGAAAAAAAACCTGTCTCAAAAAAACTCAAAAAACCCAAAAAACCAAACAACAAACAACAACAACAACAACAACAACAACAACAACAACAACAACCAATAACAAAAAACAAAAACTAAAATGAGGGCTGGCGAGATGGCTCAGCGGGTAAGAGACTGCTCTTCCGAAGTTCCTAAGTTCAAATCCCAGCAACCATATGGTGGCTCACAATCACCCATAATGAGATCTGACGCCCTCTTCTGGTATGTCTGAAGACAGCTACAGTGTACTTATGTAAAATAATAAATAAATCTTTGGGCTGGAGCAAGCAGGGACTGAGCGAGCGGGGCCGACTGGAGCAAGCATAGGTCCTAAAAATTCAATTCCCAACAACCACATGAAGGCTCACAACCATCTGTACAGCTATAGTGTACTCATATACATAAAATAAATAAATAAATAAATAAATAAATAAATAAATCTATCTTTAAAAAAGTAAAATGAGTATACGGTCAGATTATAAATAACAGTTGAATAGATATTGCTATAATATGTAGAATTTAAAACAAAGTTATATACTGAGCAGTGTTATAAACATTGCCAACAGATGAGTTATGCATAGTAAGTAAGTAAGTACAATTTAACTAAATTGTAACTTTTAAGATGTTGTTTCATGACACAAAGTGGCCATATGAACCTTTATCATTAACTTTTAGTGAGATCAGCAAGTCTTCTGTTTGTTTTTGAGGGCTTAGAGTTTGAGACAGGGCCTGACTGTGCGCCCCTGGCTGCCCTGGAAATGTCTCAGTAGTCCAGGCTGGCTTTGAACTCACAGAGACCTTCCTTTGTGTGCCACCACACCTGAGCTGAACATGCAAACAGACAAAAAAATAACAAGTATCTGTAAACAAAATTTTGGGTATCAAGAACGAAATCAAGCCAAGCATGGTGGTATGTGTCTAATGCTAGGAGGTTGAGACAGGAGGGTCAGGAGTTCAAGGTCAGTGTCAGCTGTGTAAGACTCTGTCTCAATAAACAGAAACGAAATAGCAAGATCAGTATATAGAAAGGCCAGTTGACACAGGGGCAGTGGTGGCACATGACTTTAATCATAGCACTTGGAAGGCAGAGGCAGGCAGATCTCTAAGTTCAAGGCCAGCTTGGTCTACAGAGTGAGTTCCAGGAAGCTACAAAAACAAAAACCCAACCAAGAAAGAAAGAAGGCAGGCCATGTATAGCGGTACACGCCTTTAATTCCACCCCACTCTGGAGGCAGAGGCCGGCCTGGTCTGCAGTGGAAATCAGCACGTGATAAAGTATAAAAGCCTGGCTCAGATGGTAAGCACACTGGCTGCTCCCCCAGAGGATGAGGGTTCAATTCCCAGAATCCACATGTCTCACGACCACCGGTAGCTCCAGTTCCAGGGTATCTGATGCCCTCTTCTGGCCTCTGTGGGAACTGTATGCAAGTGGTGCAACAGAGCTACATGTAGGCAAAACATAAGAAAACAAAAACAAAAAACCCAGAAAGACCCTAGAAATTTAGGAAAAGGGTTATAAAAGTAAAGACATTTGCAAATGCAAATTGTAAGATAAAAAAACCACAGTTCTTTACTGATTTAGGCAGAAAGAGTGGTGCAATTGTCCAGGAAGGACGGAGACTTCTGGAAAAGAAGATCATTACAGCCACCACTACAAGTGGACACATATGCCTGCCACTTAAAATAGCACAAACAAGTGTAGGTTATCCAGGAGTATGGAAAAACTATCCACAAAAACAAAACATAAAGACTGTCCTTGAGGGCCTGGAAAGATGGCTCAGCAGTTACGAGCATGTGTTCTTCTTGCAGAAGACCTGGGTTCAATTCCAGCACTCACATGATGGTTCACAACTGTCTGTAACTCCAGTTCCAGGGGATCCATGCCCTCTTACTGCCTCCAAGGGCACCAGGCACACATGTGGCACAAAGAAATATATGAAGGCAGAACACTTATACACATAAATGAATATGGGGGTGTGGTGCTGAGGACAGAGCCCAGGGTCCTACATGTGGTAGGCATGCACTCTACCACTGAGCTACATCCTTCCAACTGCTCCTCACGAGGCGGGCTCTCATGTGGCCAGGCTGGTCTCAAACTTGTGAGACAGTGGAAGGCCATCATGGACTCTCAATTCTCCTGTTTCAACTATCCAGAGGCTGGGCTACAAGTATACGCCATCATGCTGGGCTCAAGAGCTATTTTAAAGATTTATTTATTTACTTTATGTATATGAGTACACTGTTGCTGTCTTCAGACACACCAGAAAGGGCATCAGACCCCATTACAGATGATTGTGAGCCACACTATGGTTGCTTGGTATTGAACTCAGGACCTCTGGAAGAGCAGTCAGTGCTCTTTACTGCTGAGTCATCTCTCTAGCCTAATACTAATAATACTAATCTATGTGGGTTAAACACAATTTCAACTGCCTTCTTCTTTTCCCTTTCCCCTTTCCCCTTTCCTTTCCTTTCCTTTCCTTTCCTTTCCTTTCCTTTCCTTTCCTTTCCTTTCCTTTCTCCTTTCCTTTCCTTTCCTTTCCTTTCCTTTCCTTTCCTTTCCTTTCCTTTCCTTTCCTTTCCTTTCCTTTCCTTTCCTTTCCTTCCTTTCCTAGACAGTGTTTCTCTGTGTCCATCCTGAAACTCATTCTGTAAACCAGACTGGCCTTGAACTCAGAGCTACCTGCTTCTGCTACCTCCTGGGTACTAAGATTAAAGGCATTCACACCCACCACCCAACTCAACAACCTTCTTAATACTAATATTCCAACTTACTCTGGGTCTAAAGTTTTCATGCCAAGGGGACCAAGCAATTTTTTTTCTGCAATTTCCAAAGCCTTCCAAGCCTTCTCAGCAGTAAAGAGTTCAGGGGCCTAATGAAGGTGAAATAAACAAAGAAAAAACATTTTAATATCGCAGAACAATTAGTTCTTACTCATGTAAGAATATGGTGTAGGTCAGATGGTGAGTGGAACCTGACGACTCTAATCCTCCGAGGCGGAATCTGAGTCGCCTTTCTCGGCTGAGAGGCTGGGAGAGCGCACGGGCCACCGGGGCCACCCGTGAACAAGAACCAAACAGGAGCCACAGCTACACCGGAGGCAGAGCTCACCTCCCGCTGCCACGTCCTAGGCGTGCAGGAGCCCTATACGCGTACCCGAAGCTTCTCTCCTCTCTTCTTGGCGATAATGAACTCAGAACTTGTACGCCAACAGCACAAATGCTTGCGACGGGTGGAAGGAGAGAAAATCTGCACCCATCTTACAGAGAAAGCGGAGCAAAGGCATCACGCCAAAGTGCCTCTGTGCAAGCCTGCTCTCTCTCTCTCTCTTTCTTTCTTTTTATTTTATGTGCATGGCTGGGTTTTGTCTGCATGCATATCAGTGTGAGGGTGTGAGTTACAGAGAGTTGTGGTTGCTGGGAAATGAACCCGGGTCCTCTGGAAGAGCAGTCACTGCTCTTAACCACTGAGCCATCTCCAGTCTGAAAGGGTACACTTTCATACCACTACAATTAGTAATATCTGCTTAGTAATCTTTTTGACAAAGTCAAACACCCAGGGAGGCATGGCTAAACACAGTCCTCCTAGTCCACTGCCCTGAAGAGTTTATTTTTAGACTGAGATTTTACAATAAAAGGGGATCAAGAATTCTTAGCTAGGTGGCTGGAGAGATGGCTCAGTGGTTAGGCACACTAGCTTCTCTTCCAGAGGATATAGGTTCAATTTCCCCACACCTACAGGGTGTAATTCTAGTCTCAGGGATCTGATGCCCTCTTCTGGCTTCTTGGGGCATTGCATATACATGACATACATTACATGCAGGCTCCTCCTCCCCCCCCAATAAAATGGTAAAACAAAATAATAATTAATAATAAATAATCCTTAGCTAAATAGAACTAATGAGAGAAAGACCACAAAGGAGACAGATGTGACTATAAGCTGCTGTGGACATTCCCTAACACAGAGCTTTCTGTCTAGTGCACTGGGGAGCTGTTTGTGGCATGCGCTGAGGTAACACAAATGTTCAGCAGGCCAGGGTGAGGGCTGAGGCCGACTGAGGCAGCTGGACCTGGCCTAAGAGACCCAGTCCATTCAGCCCAGTGTGTGCATAGACGCCAGGTACTGGGCATGTGTGACTCTGGGAGCGTTTGTTTCTCTGCATCCACTATTTTCCATTTTTGACACTAAATGTTTTGGATTAGAGGTGGTATGCATACTAAATTACTCTAAAACCATAGAATACTATCCAGAAAGCAATAATGTTTCATGGTTAAGTGGAACTTAAAACCAAACAGAAGAAAAAAGGCCCTTAGTAGAGTTACCATGACATTTTTGAAATGTGAAGGCACTATATCACTCACCACGACCATTGCTATGGTGAAGTTGGGCCTGAGCTGATAGTCACACCAAGGACTCGACGCACCATAGCTGTCCTTGTAGATGCCGCGTTTGTGAACCAGGTTCGGATGCTTCTCGTTAGGATCTGAAGGGTCTTCGGAAACATGAAACAGCTTTTCGAAATTGTTTTGTATTTTTCTGTTCCACTCATCGTACGAGACTGCCACAACCTTTCCTGAAAAGTGACAAGAGACATTTTGTAGATCTTCAGAACATTTAAACATCTGTTATTGCCAAAACTTCATATTTAGCTTCATTATGAAATAAATTATCTATGTTTTAGAAAATGTGGCTGCTTTAGATGGAGATATGCTATAAATTCAAAGACCAAATACCTCTCCCAAAAGAATGACAAACAGCTCAGGACTAACTTCATACTCAACACACTGTGCTAACAAATAACACTTCATATGCACTGAATTAAACATACAGTTACTTTCACCTACTTCTTTTTTTTTTTTTTTTTTTTTAAAGATTTATTTATTTATTATATGTAAGTACACTGTAGCTGTCCTCAGACACTCCAGAAGAGGGCGTCAGATCTTGTTACAGATGGTTGTGAGCCACCATGTGGTTGCTGGGATTTGAACTCTGGACCTTCGGAAGAGCAGTCGGGTGCTCTAACCCACTGAGCCATCTCACCAGCCCCACCTACTTCTTTTTTACGTTTTAGAAAGTCTAGGGCTGGAGAGATGGCTCAGTGGGTTAGAGCACCCGACTGCTCTTCCGAAGGTCCAGAGTTCAAATCCCAGCAACCACATGGTGGCTCACAACCATCCGTAACGAGATCTGACTCCCTCTTCTGGAGTGTCTGAAGACAGCTACAATGTACTTACATATAATAAATAAATAAATCTTTAAAAAAAAAAAAAAGAAAGTCTAGAGTTGTACAGGTAGCTCAAACATTGCTTCTGTTGCG
Source organism: Mus musculus (assembly GCF_000001635.26). Taxonomy (NCBI): domain Eukaryota; kingdom Metazoa; phylum Chordata; class Mammalia; order Rodentia; family Muridae; genus Mus; species Mus musculus. Next base: position 116,752,941 of record NC_000069.6, read on the forward strand.
TAGGAACATTGCTTCTGTTGCGTAGGAATTGTTCCAGAAAGGGATGGGAAGATTTCCAGACTGCCCATGTGCGTGACTTGCTCACAGAGTGAGGGAGAGGCCATGGAGGCAGGCACCACGCCGCCTCTTCTCTCAGCTCACTGGTGCTGTAGGAACGGTGTCAGTAACCAGCTGTTAGCATTTCCATATTGGGAATTAACCATTTTTCTTTCTTCTTAAAAGCTAGCCTTTTCTGGTATTGATTGGCTGAACCCAATGACGGCGACAAAGGTTAATGACTTGTAGGTTCCTTGGAAACAGGCCAGCTTACCATGTCTTTTTACTCTGACTTCATGATAAGGAAAGATATTTTTCTTAGACAATTCCAGCAACCAACGAACAGCAGATTTACACAAGCCCACGATTTCCACAGCAGACCCATCTCTAAAATTAGAAAAATGTATTTTCTATGTTGAGTTTATTTAACCATTATTTAAAAGGGCATTCAATAAGTAATTCTGGGTTGGGGATGTAGCTCAGAGTTGAACGTCTAGAAATAATGAAGGCTTTGGGTAGAATAGAACCAAACCAAACCACTACCAACGACAACAACCTATTTGGTGAATATTGTACCTAATGCACCATACAAGCAACTACCTGTGCCCACATCTTCACGTTATAAGTAATACATATTATATACATATGATATCACATAAGAAATCTCCTCCCTTACTATTTTGGCATTGATTTTTGTTTCTAATATTTAAAAAGACATATTTTTATTTGTATATGCATGTGTATCTATGTGCACATGGCACACGTGTGGATGCCCAGATAAGAGTACCGGATCTCTTGGAACTGGTTGCAATGGTTGAGAGCCTCCCACGGTGAGTGTTGGGAAGCAAGCTTGGGACCCGCCCAGCAGCAGGCTTTCCTCACAGCTCAGCCATCTCTCCAGGCTCTCCTGACACTCATTTGTTCCTGAGCTTTGAAGACTGGGTCTTTCTCTTTAGTCCTGGCTGATGTGTTTGAAGATAAATCTTTAATAAGAAAACAATTTCCAGGCTGGAGAGGTGGCTCACTGGATAAGAGCAATTACTGCTCTTGCAGACCACCCTGGTTCAGCTCCCAGCACCCACAGTGGGCAGCCTTCAAGTGCCGGTAGCCTGGCACAATCAGATGACCTCTGCTGGCTTCCACAGGCGCCTGCACACATGTGCACCTCCCAAATGGGCACATTTTTTTTTTCTTTTTAAAGAAAATAGTTGCTAAGCTTAAATCAGTATCAAGAACTTGTGATATTTGTCGATAACTTCTAAACTCATAAAAGAAAAACCCTTGGATAACAAAAGTAGAGATAAAAGTTTTCAATTAGTTGTTTTCCATTCTTGTAAGACTGGTGAAATAAAATCTTTACATTGTGTGAAGTTCACATTAAGAAATGTCTTAAAGAGGGATGGTGAGATGGCTCAGCAGGTAGCTCTCTTGGCCTTTGCTGCCAAGTCTGATGACCTGGGAGCCACATGGTGAGGCGAGAGAAGTAACTCTCATAGTTGTCCTCTGACCTGCACATATGCGAAAACATACATACACACACAAACACACACACCAAGAATAACTGTAACTTTTTTTTTATTTTAAAGGTGTCTTAACCATTGGGATAATGAATCATAAACGTTTGAGATTCTTGTAGAGGTGCAAATTCATGAGTTCTCTCGGATGAGAACAGGTTATTTACACCAGAGGGCGGTTTTATCTGTAATAATGGTGGCAAGGAATAAATGAGTGAAGAAGGAAACAGCAGAGGAGGAGGGAGAGGAGAAAGAGGAAGGACAGGTCTGGAACGCTTTAGAGTGAGGACAATGGTTAGCAGAACAAAAGATGCTGTGTGTTTAAAAAAGGGGCTGGTGAATTAAAAGTGCCTCGGCAGACGCATCCATACACAGACTCTACCTTGGAGTGGCTGGGATCCCTCTGTTCCTAGCTCGGTCACTCTCTCCCATTTTATCCATCCACGTGCCACAGTTGAAGCGATTTCCTCCATAAACAAATCCTGTTTCTTCATCAATCCCCGCAGTTATGTTGAAACCTGAAAAAGCAAACTAAGACACTTACAGAGCAGCCATGGAGGTACAGGTTTGTGGTCCTAGCACTCAGGATGCAGAGGCAGAAGGATCACATGAGAGGTTGAAGCTGGCTTATGTAGTGAACTTGAAGCTAGAGAAGCCTCATAGTGACACTCTTTTTTTGTTTGTTTGTTTTTGTTTTATTAAAAACAACTACAAATCATTCAGTTTTTTAGAAAATACATATAAATTTCATTTCTCTTTCCAACGACACCTGTGTGCACCATGAACTGCATATCATGATGTTCTTTCTAAAGCACTGCTTACAATAGCAAAATCACAGGTCTACTCAGTAGAGGAATGTCTAACATCATGTACACTAGGACACGCTCTGTCCTTGGAATGAACAAACTGGATGTCTATGGAGCAAGAGGACTGAGTCCCTAAGACAAAATGGTTTAGTAAACACGTTACAGAAGGCAGCAAATAAAAACCTTTTTAATAAAGACTTAAAAATGCAGACTTCACTCTATGATTCTTTTACATATCTGATATATTTGTGTAGAGTGTAGAATTTAAGAACCTAATATAATCATATAATATATACATATATATATAACACATTGCCTTTATACTTCATAATATATGGCACTTCTAATTTATACATGCTCAAACATATAAAGTATAAAAATATACATGGAAACAGTAGCCTAGTCATTAACCCTAATAAGTAATTAAAAGAGAATCTTTGAGCCAAGCAGTGATGGCGCACGCCTTTAATCCCAGCACTCAGGAGGCAGAGGCAGGCGGATTTCTGAGTTCGAGGCCAGCCTGGTCTACAAAGTGAGTTCCAGGACAGCCAGAGCTACACAGAGAAACCCTGTCTCAAAAAACAAAACAAAACAAAAAAAACCAAAACAAACAAACAAAAAGAATCTTAGGATTATGTGCTATATTTTATTTCTTTTCAAAGTAAAACAGAAAGATATGAAGAAAATATAGTAAATCAATATATTTAATTTCAATACCAGTTTCAAAGGTAAAAATTATTTTGCTTAAAGTTGAAATGTTTCATACAACAGTAACAATAGTAAACCCTAAAGTAGCTCAGAGACCCCATAAAATGTTCTTTGGATACTAACCTATTTCCATTGACTTCGCTTAGTGAAGGATAAAAAATGTATCAGTGATTGTTACCAATTACCTTAGTGAGTTAATATTTGTATCTACTATACTACTATACTATTATAATACTATATATACTATTTATGATATGATAAGCAATGAATCACCGTGAGTTCAAGGTTAGTCTGCTCTATACAGCAGTTCCAGCCAAATAAAAAACAAATTATATACTGAATACTCAATTTATATAAAATTTTCAAAGCTGGTGTATGCCCCAGACTTTTAATCTCAGCACTCAGGATGTTGAGGCAGACGATCCATCACTGTGAGTTCGAGACTAACCTGGTCTACATGTGAGAGCCAGGACAGCTACACAGAGAGACTCATCTCAAAACAAAAAAACAATGCATTTATAAAGATGTTCAAAATAATGGCAGTGGAGGGAGGGAGAGATTTGTAGTGAGACCAGGGTGGGGCTGCAGTGGGTTTATGGGATACATAAAATGTCTGGGCCCGTCCAGATGAGGGGATGTGGAGAGCGGTAAGAAGGGAGCGGGCACAGCCCAGGCAGCAGCATGCTACGACACAGCTGATTCTGATCTTTTACTCCACTTCCATGAAACATCCTAACAGTTGAAGAGTGCTGTATCCTATGTATCATTTTACAACTTTTTATGAATCTGCAATTCTTTCTAAATTATAAGTAAAAACTCACATAAGTCATATTTATAAGACTAAAGTAAATATACCTCAAATTCATCAAAACCTCCCCAGAGTATAACTGAGGGCGATGAGGTGACTAACTCTGTATTGGCTGACCTAAGGATGAGGACATGGGAAACCCTAAGTGAGTTAAGAGAGTGTAACTACTTTAACATAATATACTAATAAGCCACTGTGGGCAGAGGTCAACCACGGGTGACATCCTCCCTTTGCCCCCTAGCGCTCTGGGAAGCTGACTTTTAGTTCTCTCATTTACTAAACATGGGAATAATGTAGTGTTATCTTTTACTTAAATAACGTCTTTCAGATGTGTGTATGTGTAGTGTGTATGCATGTTTATGTATGTTCCCGTGTGTGCTTGTGCACACACACACATACACGAGTGTGTGTAGGCCTGAGGTTGATGTCAAATCTTCCTTGCTCCCTCTTCTACCTTGTTCGTACAGTCCGGGCCTCTCAGTCAGGCCCAGCGCTATCTCTGTACGATATACAGGTCTCACTGGCTGGCTTACCTGTTCCTTCAGAGGATGGAATCACCGCCAGCTGACCTGGCATTTACACAGGTTCTGGAGATCTGAGTTCTGACACTCTTGCTTGTTTACCACACATTTTAAACTGTGGAACCATCTTAATGTCTTCAAGAATTAATTAGGAATGACAGTGGTAAAGCCATCACCACAAAGCCCAGCACTTAACATTCAATTCTCAGAATCAGAATTACCTAATTCATTGTTGAGACAGGCGTCTCTGTGTAGCTCTGACTGATCGGGAACGTGCTCTGTGGAGCAGGCTGACCTCATACTCAGGAAGCTGACTCCCAAGTGCTGGGACTGAAGGCTTGGGCCACAATGCTGGGCTTCCTTTTTATGTTCTGGAGACAAGGTTTCACTGTGTAGCTCAGGCTAGTCTTGAACTCATGATAGCCCTGCCTCTACCTCCTGAGTGCTGGATTACAGGCATAGGCCATCATACCTGGTTAAAAAAAAAAAAAGTAATACTAGCATTGTGATTAGAAATTGTACCACCGAGGGCTAGAGAGATGGCCCAGCAGGTAACACTGCTGCTCTTGTGGAGGACCTGGGTTCACAACCATCTCAATCTCAAGGTCCAGGGATCTGACGCCCTCTCCTGACCTCTGCAGGCACCAAGCATGCGCATGGTGCACAGGCACACTTGCTGGTAAAAAACCCTCATATACATAAAAAAATTATAATGTCAATACTACCTTGAGAATTGGCTGACAAAAGATCGCAAACTTTTATCTTTTCTTTAGCAACACAAGCTCGGAAAGATCTGGAACAAGGTTTGCCTTCTCAGGGAAAGCTTCAAGTTTTGCACACAAGAATTTGTAAAGCAACAGCAAGGGCTAATTTGACAGCACTGGTAAGTCCTAACCATTACATACCCTCGTCCTTCATGTTTCGGTCGATCTGTGGACCGGCGTTCCTCTCTCGGAACTGGATGCCCTGCATGTGCCTCTGCATAGCTTCCTGGATGACTTCAAACAAAGGCTGGTCCTGTTGGAGACAGGGACATCGCTTCTGTTAGGAATGTGTTACATTCTTGTTTTCCTAAATCCCTCAACTCTAGGAAGGTGAGGACATGTACTTTCCCTGGGAGGAAGAAGCAGGGAGTGGGGTGGAGCTGGGAAAAGCAGCGGCTCCTGCGTTCCCACACTCTGGGTTTAAGCGAACAGCAAGTCTTATCTCTGTAATTTCTCACTGTGTTGACACTAAAGGAATATTGATATTGACTTTTTAAAAAAATATTTGAATTCTTATGACTTGGAGCCTTAATATTTTACATTAAAAATTAAGTTACATTTTATAAAAACTTATTTTAAGAAACGCTCTTTACCAGTGTCCCAGCAGGCAAGGGTGCGGAGTCATCTGTTGGATACATCCTGGACACCGGGCATTTGAGGATGTCCAGGCCGTTTGGAACTGTCCTGCAATAGTCCTGAATGCACTGCAGCCACCACCACACGGCGTCCCGGCAGTTGTACCTGGCATATGTCCCTTCGCCGAGGAGGTTAGGGATGAGACCGTGCCGCAGGGTACTAGCAAACGCTAAAATGATGTTCCTGAAACAATAGAAGCAAATGGGCCATTTGAGATGAAAACTATAAAAACGAAGGGGGAAAAAGGTCACTTTTTCAGGCGTCGGGGGATGTCCAGCTTTTCTCTCCAGTAATGTGGGGAACTTTCCCTTTCTGTAACAGGTTTTGCATCTTTGGAGTCAGGTCCTCAGTCAGGTATTTATAAGGACTGCTATAACTTCTATATTTAAAAAAGACGCATTTATTTTTATTATTTGTGTATAAGTGTTTGCCTGTGTGTATATATGTATACCACACGTGCATGGTGTGAAGTACCACATGGAGGTGAGAAGTATGTTGTATCTCCTAGAACTGGAGTTAGGATGGTTGTGAGCTGCCTGCCATGTGGGTTCTGGGAACTGAACTCTGAGAGAGGTGAGTGCCATCAACCACTGAGCTGTCTCTCCAGGTCCGAGCTTTATCTTTGAAACCTATGATAGTCAATATTTCAGGTACTTCAGTAATCCTCCAATATGCATTTTATTACTTTACATAGTAGAGATCAAAAACAATTAAAAATATAAGAAGACAAATGGACAGAAGCTGGCCTTAAAAATTATAATTTATCCCAGCACACAGGAGGTGGGAGTAGGCAGGTCTCTGTGACTCCTACACCAGCTGGCTTACATGAGTTGTAGGCTATTTAGGGCTACATGGTAAGATCCTGTTTTAAAACAAAGAAACAAACAAATAAAACAAAACCTCAAAACAACAACAGCAAAATCCCAACCATGACTCACATTATCAACCGACAGATGACAGTTTATGTTCTGTGGTTATCCCAGTACAAAGGAGAACTTAGTCTGAGATGGCACTGCACTCTAGAAAGCTTATATCCAGCAGGTGAGGTCTAACCCTATTCTAGTTTTGCTTACAGGTCGCACAAAAGGTGACAGCACACAGTATGACAACCCTTGACCCAGATGGCCATGTGACAGCTCACAGTGATGACTGAGGACGGGCACTGCACACAGTATGACAACCCTTGACCCAGATGGCCATGTGACAGCTCACAGTGATGACTGAGGACGGGCACTGCACACAGTATGACAACCCTTGACCCAGATGGCCATGTGACAGCTCACAGTGATGACTGAGGACGGGCACTGCACACAGTATGACAACCCTTGACCCAGATGGCCATGTAACAGCTCACAGTGATGACTGAGGATGGGCACTGCACACAGTATGACAACCCTTGACCCAGATGGCCATGTGACAGCTCACAGTGATGACTGAGGACGGGCACTGCTACTGTAGCCACCACTCTACAAGGCTTTCAACCCCGAGCCTTGACTGGGTGCTCTATGTCAGAGCCTTTCAGGCACGGTAACTGCAGCAGTCATTTCATGCAGTAAGGTGAGGGCTCTGTCTGAAGGGAGGCTGGCGGCTGTCAGCTGCTGATGTGAGCCAGCATCAGAAGCTGTCCAAACCTCAGGCAAAGGGTGCTGCCACCGTGGTTTGCTCAATCCTGTTTGTTTGGTGTTGGGAGCCGCCCCCACATTCGCCGTCACAAGATGGCGCTGACATCCTGTGTTCTAAGTGGTAAACAAATAATCTGCGCATGTGCCAAGGGTATTTTACGACTACTTGTACTCTGCCTTTCCCGTGAACGTCAGCTCGGCCATGGGCTGCAGCCAATCAGGGAGTGATGCGTCCTAAGCGAAGGATAACTCCTCCTTAAAGGGGACGGGGTTTCCGCCATTCTCTCTCTTACTTGCGCTCTTCGCTCTGGCGCGCTGGCGCGCGCTGGCTTCTGGCTCCTAAAGATGTAAACAATAGAGCGCGCTCTGCGCTTTGGCGCGCCGGAGCTCTGGCTCCTAAAGATGTAATTGGGGTGGCTTTCGCTTTTGGGGCTGGGGGTTTGCGCTCCTGGCTCCTGAAGATGTAAGCAATAAAGTTTTGCCGCAGAAGATTTTGGTTTGTTGTGTTCTTTCCTGGCCGGTCGTGAGAACGCGAATAAGAATTGGTGCCGAAACCCGGGAAGAAAAACTTGGGACGAGAGTTTACCATCACCGGCGCAAGGAAGATCCCTCATTCCAGAACCAGAACTGCGGGTCACGGTAATAAAGGTTCCCGTAAAGCAGACTGTTGAGAAGGATTCAACTGCGTGAATTCAGAACTTTTCAGCTGGGGAACGGCGGTAACCCGTAAGTATAGCTTTACAAGGTAAGTCTGGCCTTGAACTTTCTAACGAAATTCAAGACAGTCTATCAGAAGTAAAGTGGAAAATAGCTTTACAAGGTAAGTCTGGTCTTGAACTTTCTAAGGAAAGTCAAGACAGTCTATCAGAAGTAAAGTGGGAAATGGCTTTACAAGGTATGTTTGGCCTTAAATTTTTTCTAGTGTTAGGAGCCCTTTTGTTCCTTTTCACATGTTATCAAGTGGTTAAGGCAGGGCGGATTCTAGATGAAATTCAGGACAATCTATCAGAAGTAAAGCGGGGAGAGAGAGTAGGAGCAAAGAGAAAATATGGTACACAAAATAAGTATACAGGCCTTTCCACGGGTCTTGAACCTGAGGAAAAGTTTAGGTCAGGTAAGAATACCTGGGGAGAGATTAGAAGGAAGGAAAAGAAAAAAGAAAAGAAAAAAGATCAATCAGCGGAGGCTTCTAGGAGAAGGAGCCTCTACTCATCACTAGATGAGTTCAAGGAGCCAGTTCTTAATAGTTCTGAATCAGATGAAAAGGCTATTAGGGCCTGGAAGGCGCTCTCCCGAGCAGGTGAAGCCACTGGACAATAATGACAGAGGCAGGCTCTTGCAGCCTACAAGGTCTTATTGTCTACCCTGGAGTTGTAGATCAAGATTGTAAAGGGGAACTTCAGGTTCTCTGTTCTTGTCCTCAAGTTGTCTTTTCTATATCACAAAGAGACAAAATAGCTCAACTAATAATTTTGCCAAGCCTACATGGCTGTTTTTTCTTCCTCTGGTATTCCTAGAGCTGCAAGAGGGATTGGTTCTACTAAAAATGATTCTGATTACTTAATAATGCCTTTAGATTGTTGTCAAATTTTATCTACTCACGTAGGGGTAAACCCTCGTGGCGTCAGGCCATTACAGGTCTGACAAATGGATGTCACGCATATTTCCTCCTTTGAGAGAAATCAATATTTACATGTTTAGATAAGAAGAGATCACCTCCATACCTTAAATGATTTTCAAAAGCTGTTGGGAGATATTAATTGGCTCAGACCTTTTTTAAAGATTCCTTCCGCTGAGTTAAGGCCTTTGTTTGGTATTTTAGAAGGAGATCCTCATATCTCCTCCCCTAGGACTCTTACTCTAGCTGCTAACCAGGCCTTACAAAAGGTGGAAAAAGCCTTACAGAATGCACAATTACAACGTATTGAGGATTCGCAGCCTTTCAGTTTGTGTGTCTTTAAGACAGCACAATTGCCAACCGCAGTTTTGTGGCAGAATGGGCCATTGTTGTGGATCCATCCAAACGTATCCCCAGCTAAAATAATAGATTGGTATCCTGATGCAATTGCACAGCTTGCCCTTAAAGGCCTAAAAGCAGCAATCACCCACTTTGGGCGAAGTCCATATCTTTTAATTGTACCTTATACCGCTGCACAGGTTCAAACCTTGGCAGCCACATCTAATGATTGGGCAGTTTTAGTTACCTCCTTTTCAGGACAAATAGATAACCATTATCCAAAACATCCAATTTTACAGTTTGCCCAAAATCAATCTGTTGTGTTTCCACAAATAACAGTAAGAAATCCACTTAAAAATGGGATTGTGGTATATACTGATGGATCAAAAACTGGCATAGGTGCCTATGTGGCTAATGGTAAAGTGGTATCCAAACAATATAATGAAAATTCACCTCAAGTGGTAGAATGTTTAGTGGTTTTAGAAGTTTTAAAAACCTTTTTAGAACCCCTTAATATTGTGTCAGATTCCTGTTATGTGGTTAATGCAGTAAATCTTTTAGAAGTGGCTGGAGTGATTAAGCCTTCCAGTAGAGTTGCCAATATTTTTCAGCAGATACAATTAGTTTTGTTATCTAGAAGATTTCCTGTTTATATTACTCATGTTAGAGCCCATTCAGGCCTACCTGGCCCCATGGCTCTGGGAAATGATTTGGCAGATAAGGCCACTAAAGTGGTGGCTGCTGCCCTATCATCCCCGGTAGAGGCTGCAAGAAATTTTCATAACAATTTTCATGTGACGGCTGAAACATTACGCAGTCGTTTCTCCTTGACAAGAAAAGAAGCCCGTGACATTGTTACTCAATGTCAAAGCTGCTGTGAGTTCTTGCCAGTTCCTCATGTGGGAATTAACCCACGCGGTATTCGACCTCTACAGGTCTGGCAAATGGATGTTACACATGTTTCTTCCTTTGGAAAACTTCAATATCTCCATGTGTCCATTGACACATGTTCTGGCATCATGTTTGCTTCTCCATTAACCGGAGAAAAGGCCTCACATGTGATTCAACATTGTCTTGAGGCATGGAGTGCTTGGGGGAAACCCAAACTCCTTAAGACTGATAATGGACCAGCTTATACGTCTCAAAAATTCCAGCAGTTCTGCCGTCAGATGGACGTAACCCACCTGACTGGACTTCCATACAACCCTCAAGGACAGGGTATTGTTGAGCGTGCGCATCGCACCCTCAAAGCCTATCTTATAAAACAGAAGAGGGGAACTTTTGAGGAGACTTTACCCCGAGCACCAAGAGTGTCTGTGTCTATGGCACTCTTTACACTCAATTTTTTAAATATTGATGCTCATGGCCATACTGTGGCTGAACGTCATTGTTCAGAGCCAGATAGGCCCAATGAGATGGTTAAATGGAAAAATGTCCTTGATAATAAATGGTATGGCCCGGATCCTATTTTGATAAGATCCAGGGGAGCGGTTTGTGTTTTCCCACAGAATGAAGACAACCCATTTTGGATACCAGAAAGACTCACCCGAAAAATCCAGACTGACCAAGGGAATACTGATGTCCCTCGTCTTGGTGATGTCCAGGGCGTCAATAATAAAGAGAGAGCAGCGTTGGGGGATAATGTCGACATTTCCACTCCCAATGACGGTGATGTATAATGCTCAAGTATTCTCCTGCTTTTTTACCACTAACTAGGAACTGGGTTTAGCCTTGATTCAGACAGTCTTGGCTCTGTCTGGACAGGTCCAGACGACTGACACCATTAACACTTTGTCAGCCTCAGTGACTACAGTCATAGATAAACAGGCCTCAGCTAATGTCATGATACAGGGAGGTCTCATGCTGGTTAATCAACTCATAGATCTTGTCCAGAAACAACTAGATGTATTATGACAAATAACTCAGCTGGGGTGTAAACAAAAGTTTCCGGGATTGTGTGTTACTTCCATTCAGTATGTTAAATTTACTAGGGCAGCTAATTTGTCAAAAAGTCTTTTTCAGTATATGTTACAGAATTGGACGGCTGAATTTGAACAGATCCTTCGGGAATTGAGACTTCAGGTCAACTCCACGCGCTTGGACCTGTCCCTGACCAAAGGATTACCCAATTGGATCTCCTCAGCATTTCCCTTCTTTAAAGAATGGGTGGGATTGATATTATTTGGAGATACACTTTGCTGTGGATTAGTGTTGCTTCTTTGATTGGTCTGTAAGCTTAAGGCCCAAACTAGGAGAGACAAGGTGGTTATTGCCCAGGCGCTTGCAGGACTAGAACATGGAGCTTCCCCTGATATATCTATGCTTAGGCAATAGGTCGCTGGCCACTCAGCTCTTATATCCCATGAGGCTAGTCTCATTGCACGGGATAGAGTGAGTGTGCTTCAGCAGCCCGAGAGAGTTGCACGGCTAAGCACTGCAGTAGAAGGGCTCTGCGGCATAAAATGAGCCTATTCTAGGGAGACATGTCATCTTTCAAGAAGGTTGAGTGTTCAAGTGTCCTTCCCCCAGGAAAAACAACACGGGACCAGACCAGGACCCCTCTGGGTGATGAGCCTGGGAGGAGGTTATGTGTACGGCTCCTTTACCTACACACTGGGGATTTGACCTCTATCTCCACTCTCATTAATATGGGTGGCCTATTTGCTCTTATTAAAAGAAAAGGGGGAGATGTTGGGAGCCGCCCCCACATTCGCCGTCACAAGATGGCGCTGACATCCTGTGTTCTAAGTGGTAAACAAATAATCTGCGCATGTGCCAAGGGTATTTTACGACTACTTGTACTCTGCCTTTCCCGTGAACGTCAGCTCGGCCATGGGCTGCAGCCAATCAGGGAGTGATGCGTCCTAAGCGAAGGATAACTCCTCCTTAAAGGGGACGGGGTTTCCGCCATTCTCTCTCTTACTTGCGCTCTTCGCTCTGGCGCGCTGGCGCGCGCTGGCTTCTGGCTCCTAAAGATGTAAACAATAGAGCGCGCTCTGCGCTTTGGCGCGCCGGAGCTCTGGCTCCTAAAGATGTAATTGGGGTGGCTTTCGCTTTTGGGGCTGGGGGTTTGCGCTCCTGGCTCCTGAAGATGTAAGCAATAAAGTTTTGCCGCAGAAGATTTTGGTTTGTTGTGTTCTTTCCTGGCCGGTCATGAGAACGCTAGTAAGAGTTTGGTTTTGGTTGTTCAAGACAGAGTTTCTCTGTATAGCCCTGGCTATCTTGGAGCTAGCTTTGTAGACCAGGCTGGCCTTGAACTCAGAGATCTGTCTGCGCCTGCCTCTAGAGTTCTGGGGTTAAAGGTGTCCGCCCAGATTATTATTATTATTATTTTTATCTGACTTCTAAACCATTTGCTTAGGGTATCTGATACAGAAGCAGATAGCCTTCCAAATTCTTTTTTTTTTAATGTTATTTTATGAGTATGGTGTTTTGCCTACATGTATGTCAGGCTACCTGGTATCAAATCCCTTCTAACATGAGTTATCGATGGTGTGAGCCTGCATGCTTTTGCTGATAATCACACCAGGGTCCCTCCAGAAGAACAGCCGGTGTTTTAAGTACTGAACCATCTCTCTACTTCCCCCAGTTTTTAAAAGAATTATCATTATCATCATCACCATCATATTGGTGTGTGTGTGTGTGTGTGGGTGTTTGTGCCACAGTATATGTGTGGAGGTCTGAGGACAACTTTGTGAAGTCAGTTCCCTTTATTTACCATTATGTTGCTTCCAGGTATTGATGGCAGGTCACCAAGTTTGCACAGCAAGCACCTTGACCCACTGAGACACCTTGTAAGTCTCTCAATTTACTATTTATTTATTTGCATACTTACTCATTTATTTTGAGATAGCATCTCACTATGTAGCCCTGGCTGTCGTGGAACTTTCTATGTAGACTAGGCTGGCCTTGAATTCATAAGAGATCTGCTTCTCTCTGCCTCCAGAGTGCTGGAACGAAAGGAGTGTGCCACCGTATCCAGGCAGCCCCAACTGTATGCTGCATAATTGTCACCACTCAATTAGAAAATACTTTATATTAGGTTTGAAGGGGAAGATGCAGTTCATTTTAGGTAACCACCTAGACAGTTCAATTTTAAAATGACCAAAGTGAGGTTAGGAACACGTACTGCTCTTGCAGAAGACCTGACTGTTTTACTAACATCCACACTGGGTGGCTCACCACTGCCTATAACTCCAGCTCCAGGGATCCAATGCTCTTCTGGTCTTGCTGAATATCAGTGCCCCCGAGGTGGTTTTGTATATGCTCAGCCCAGGGTGTGGCACTATTAGAAGGTGTGGCCTTCCTGTTGGAGTTGGTGTGTCACTGTGGGTGTGGGCTATAAGACCCTCATCCTAGCTGTCTGGAAGCCAGTATTCTGCCAGCAACTTTCAGATGAAGATGTAGAACTCTCAGCTCCTCCTGCACCATGCCTGCCTGCATGCTGCCATGCTCCTACCTTGATGATAATGGACTGAACCTCTGAACCTGTAAGCCAGCCCCAATTAAATGTTGTCCTTATAAGACTTGCTTTGTCACGGTATCTGTTCAAGGCAGCAAAATCCTAACTAACACAACTCTTATACACATAATTAAAAATAAACATTTTTAGCTGGGCGAGGTGGCTCACGCCTTTAATCCCAGCACTTGGGAGGCAGAGGCAGGTGGATATCTAAGTTTGAGGCCAGCCTGGTCTACAGAGTGAGTTCCAGGACAGCCAGGGCTACACAGAAAAACCCTGTCTTGAAAAAACAAAACAAACAAAACAAAACAAAACAAAACAAAACAAAAAAGCGAGCGGGAGCATTGCAGTGACAACCTGTCGCCACCTGGTGGCGTGCGGAGCAACCGTCTCAGGGTTAAGCCCAGAGAAACCAAGTCTTGAAAAAAACAAAAAACAGGTAGGCGGATCCCAGCACTTGGGAGGCAGAGGCAGGTGGATTTCTGAGTTAAAGGCCAGCCTGGTCTACAGAGTGAGTTCCAGGACAGCCAGGGCTATACAGAGAAACCCTGTCTCAAAAGAACAAAAACAAACAAACAAACAAACAAACAAACAAAACAAAAACCAAAAAAACCCATTTTTAAAAAACAAAACTAAAATTATTACAAATAAAATTTCTAACAACTGAAGAGGAAAACACTAGTAATTTTTCTATAGCATAAAAATAAAGTTTCATAAAATGCTTTTATGCTAAACTTTTTAGCTTACAGAGCAGTGCATTTAAATTAGTTTCAGGCTGCTGATAATGGCTGGAGGCGTGGTGGGAACAGTTCTGGCCTCCCAACAGCTTCCCATCCCTAGGTCTGCACTGAGGGACTTTGATTTGGGAACCAAGCACCTGCATGTTCAGCAAGGTCACAGGCGATGCTGAGTGACAATGACTTGTAGAACTCACCAAAGATGGCACTATTGTGGAACTTTTTATTTTTTTAGGACTTTTGAAATTAGGAACTCTCTATGAAGCCCTGGCTGTCCTAGAACTCACTATGTAGACAAAGCAAGCCTCAACATACAGATATCTGCCTGCTAGGATCAAAGGCTTGTACTTCCTACATCTAGCTGAATGTCATTTTTTTTTTTTTTGGTGTTTTTGAGACAGGGTTTCTCTGTGTAGCCCTGGCTGTCCTGGAACTCACTTTGTAGACCAGGCTGGCCTCGAACTCAGAAATCCGCCTGCCTCTGCCTCCCGAGTGCTGGGATTAAAGGCGTGCGCCACTACCGCCCGGCCTGAATGTCATTTTTAATTGCAATAAATTTATTCCTATCAGCATGATAAAAGGAAATACCATTTCATTCTGGAAAGAATCAAATTGGGGGTTGTAAGCTTAACAAGAAATGAGGATAACTTAATATAATTCCTTTTTTAAACGAGTCAGCAATACCCTTTATGAAAGCAGAAAATGGGTCTAAGTTTTAAAAAATAAACTTATGAACACTGAAGATGATCTGACCTAGCATGGAACGTAATAACTTCCAACTTGCCTTTTTCCTTTGAAATTCTCTAAACCTACCAAACAAACACATAAAAAATAAAACCTAAAAAAAATCTGGAGACTATGAGACAGCTCGGTGGTACTTCCCACTAAGTCTAACGTTGAATTGGATTTCTGGCACCCACATGGCGGAATGAAAGTGAAACCCCAGCAAGCCATTCTCTAGCTCCACATGTGTACGGTGGCATGCCTGTGGGTGCGCGCGCGTGCGCGCACACACACACACACACACACACACACACAGACACACAGACACACACACACACATAGACACACACACACATACACACAGACACAGACACACACACATACACACACACATACACACACACACACACACACACACACACACACACACACACACATACACACACACATACACACACACACACACACACACACACACACTTTTCCAGCACCGACAGCAGATGGGTCAGATGGAACGTCACCAACTGTGCCAGCTCTGCAGAGGCTCTTACCTGGCTTCCAGGTAGCGTCCAGTAACCAGCAGCATCCCTCGAAGGGCAATGAAAGTGTCCCTCCCCCAGCAGCGAAAAAGACCGGAAGAAAAGTGAGGTAAGCCTGCCAAAGACCACAAAGTCATGTGTTAATCATACTTCAGGTTTGGACTAAATGGCAAATGAGAAGGAGCCTGCACACCTTCCAGAACCCTCTGTAGCGAAATGTACATCTGCCCTGAACATCTGCTTTTATGGATATAAGAATCTGAAAGGCACCTGTGACTCACAGGAGACTAAAGGTGGTGTTCAGCCAGGGCTCTGCAATTCAGTTCATCCCAGCCCTAAGAACCAGAGGCGTTCTGAGACGATCTGAATTGTCTTTGCATTTAAAAACTTAAAAGCTTAAAATTAGAGATCACATACTTAATATACAGAGTGAGATGATACCACTTTAAATACATTAAAAATTCTGTCCTGACTCTAAGGGCTATAAATTAATATAAATGTGAAATGATTAGCTCAACAATATCCAATTAAATGGTTATTAGTTTATCTACAGTGAAAGTTTATCATCAAATTCCACATTATTTTATAATAGATTAATAGTGTTATAACTGTCACACACTACATATGTGTGTGTATATAATATGTAATTATGTAGGAAATAATTTTAGGTCTTATGCTTTTATATGAACAATTTGAAAAGATAGAATCAAAGACCTCAGTGTTACTAACTTGAATATTCCAAGAAAGATAAAACAGAATTAAAGGCACACGTAGATTTATTTCCTATATTGTTTCCAAAAGGATGTACAAAGTGCCCTCAGAAACACTGTGACTGGACAGAAAGCTGGTTTTAGCATCGATTTCAATGTCAGTAGCTCTTCCCAGTGCTGTAACTCAACATCTTACATGCAACATGCGCAGACTCCAGAGTGAGTTTGAATTAGAATGCCTTAAAATACCGGAGTTTACTGATGTTAAAATGAAGAGTGAGCTGGGCGTCATGATACACACTTAATCCAAAGTCACAGGAGGTGCAGGCAGGCAGAAGTCAAGTTTGGGGAGAGCCTGGGCTACACAGTAAGATCGTGTCTCAACTACTACAGAAAGTAAGTCAGGAGCCCTTAGCACTGGGATGCAGAGCTGTCTATGTTCCCTGTTTGTCCTCTGTGAGAACACAACTTACAGATCAAGCATTTTGCAGGTAATTTCTACACTGTCAATTGTTGTAAACATTAGCTACATCTTTTTTATTGTAATACTACTACAAAAAAGAAGTATTTCTATCAGTTTAAAACAAACTGTATCCTACTGGCAAATCTGCTAACATTTTACTTTTTTCTAGAATGAATTAGACAAAATACTCCCTTAAAATATCAGAATATTAGAATCATTACGTATATTTATATGTTATATATCTGTTAGATAAACTACATATCAAGTGCTATAAGTTTTATCACTAAATGACATAAATAAATGCATATATTTTGGTGGTGTTTAATAGCAGCAGTATACAATTTAAAAGGTTGAAGTTATCAGTTTGTGGAATAGTCTTTAAAAAGTTAGGCTTTCCCACACTGCCCCCGTTCTATCTACTGAGACCTGTTTGCACTTGGGGAATGACGGCTGCCAGAGCCATCAGTCAAACGAAAACCTGAAACACAATTAGAGAATTAAAGTGGACTGTCATTCTATTCCTCTTCTTAGTTAAACAATGTTTTGTGTGTGATGCTGAGGAGCTGAACTTACTGGGTTCTACTCTGTCCCTTGGCCCTAAGACAGAGTCTTATGCTCATTCTAAAGCAAAAGGTAGTGCTGTTGGGTACCACAAGGTCTTTCATCTGACCTGAGCCAACGCAAATTAAAAGCTTAAACTTAGCAGAGGCAACCACGTAGAAGATATTACTACTTAGTCTTATCTTATAGAGTTCAGACTCATTTGGAAAGCAGTAAATGCTATACTTCATGTTACCAAAAGCCTGAGGAGCAACGGGAAGGTCTAAACTCTAGCCGCCTCAACTACTTGATGCTTTCTAAGAACACACTAGAAGTTTACTGAGAAGAAAACCGTTTCTTCAGGCATACTCTGATTATTTGGATGTTTGAGACCTACTTGCAAAAGATGGTGTCAGTAAATATGGCTTAAAGTATTTGACAACAATGAAGACATATGATAGAAAATTCATTTAACATGTTTTGTATTTCATAACTTGCAATCTCTTAATAACTACAATGGTTTACTTTTAAACACCAGGGAGGAAAATGGTATTAAATTAAATTTAATGAAAGATATTTAAGGTGTCAAGAACTGGGATTTAATAGATACCTGCAGAAGAAAGGACTACTCAACCACAATCAAAAATACACATAAGTGGTTAATACACAGTTACAGTTGCATAGTAAGAATTATTGTTATGAGTGAGAGGC
This sequence comes from Mus musculus, assembly GCF_000001635.26. NCBI lineage: Eukaryota > Metazoa > Chordata > Mammalia > Rodentia > Muridae > Mus > Mus musculus. The sequence goes on from NC_000069.6 coordinate 116,771,198, forward strand.
TATTAAGTGAGCAGTTTACTAAGCAATGGCATAAAAATCTTGGATAATATGTTTTTTATAAAACATCGTTTTCCCACAGGGTTTCCTTGTTGACCATTACAGCTGTTCCCACCTGACCTCTGACCTCCACCAGCGGCCTCACCTGCAGCTAAGGAGGCACAGCACTGCTCCTTCTCCTTTGTGATCTCATTTAACCTGCACGGCACATCCAGGAGCGAGGGAGAAAGCAGCGGCAGACAAGGGCATTTCCCGACTCCACACATCTGGACAGAACCCAGTGACAGGTGCTTCACGAAGGTGGATCCGTTCTGAACAAAGCTGTAACAAAGTGGAAACACAATCTTTTGAGCTCTTTTATTGTGCATTCTTTTTGCCAACTGATTTTTCTACGGAAATGTGTAAAATAAGAAAATAGTTTTATGGATGTCATTTAATAAGTTAATTAATAATAAAACAAGTAATATAATTTTGTTTTTTCATATCATATTTTAAAACAGTTTATTTACTTATTTTATGTATGTGAGTACACTGTAGCTGTCTTCAGACACTCCAGAAGAGGGCATTGGGTCCCATTACAGATGGTTGTGAGCCACCATGTGGTTGTTGCTAGGAATTGAAGTGAGGACCTCTGGAAGAGCAGTCAGTGCTCTTAACCTCTGAGCCATCTTCCCAGCTCCTCCATATCATATTTTACAGGCTTTGTAAACTAGGTTTAAACCCCACCCCTTGCTGGGGACTGGACCCCAGGCCGTATGCTTGCTAGACACCCAAACATCGCCATCAAGTGTTAAAATGTGTACACAGTGAGTGTGTTTGCGTGTAGGGTGCTTCTGTATGCCTGAAGCCCTGGATTTGATCCTGAACATCTTATAAAGTGGATGCACCTTGTAATCTCAGCATTTGGGAGTGGAGTGGAGTGGAGGCAGGGGGACCAGAAGCATAAGCTCAGCCTTGCCCACACGGTGTAACTGAGGTCTTCAGTACATGAGACCCTGTCTCAAAACCAAACCAAACCCCAAGCAAACTCTCCATTTGGTTTGCATGTTCTAGACTAAAGGACGCTAATACTGACTGTCCACCGGGAAAGCTTCCCAGCTCTGCGTCTGTGATAGTTCCTCAGGTTTTGGTCTTTTACAATCATGTATAAAATGACTCTCTATAGCTCCCACCCAGCTATGCCCATCTCTACCTTGACATCTGTTTCCACGCTACATCCAGCAGAGTGGTGTATGCACCAATCAATATAGCGTCAAAGTAGCAGGGGATGAGGTAGCGTGGGATCTGCTTCAGGTAGAAGAACATAGCCTGCAGCCATTTACCAACCTGTTACAGAAATAATGTGGAAAGTTAACTTGGTGTGTTTATAGGCTGGATATATTTGAAGAGTTAAATCTAAATATGTGACTTTGCTGGCCAGTAATCCATTAAGAGATAACCACTCCTTAGAACTGAAACACGATCAAGAAAGGAAACTGGCCTGAGGAAGCTGTGACTTATCTACAGTGGTAATAAAGCCCAAGTCTCAATGCCCCTCGACTGTTTGCACTCGAGCACCGTTCTACTTACCTCAGCAATACTTCCTGATCTTGAAATAAGCCGACCACTCACGTAGTCGATCATCCAGTCTCCCGACCTCAAGTTTTCACAGAATGGATGCCCCAGGTCATTCTTCGGTCTTATTTCTGCCAACACGGACATTAATCCTAAAAAGTGAGACATTACTGAGCTGTTGGTTGAGTCAAATGTCCTTGCTGCTCAGCTTATGTCCAGTCTCTAATGATCTGGGGTGAGCGCAGATACAGACAGACATAACGACTACTCGGTTCACAGTGGCACTTAGCATGGCTGAGTGAGAAAACTGTCAGGGTGCCTACTTTAGCAAGGACATAAAAGCGGGAAGCCAGGGATCTGCAGCTGCAAGAGCAATACAAAGCTTCCCGGGGGTCAGGACGTCTGCGACTCTTCTTCTTTATTTGTATTTAATACTATAACATTGAAAACAGCCGGTGTAACTTCTCATCCTAAAGCATGAAGCAGGTAAGCATGAGTATTCTGGGTTGGCAAGTGGTAGATTAATATTTAGGGAGGAATCAAGGGATCACAAAGCTGGTTTAGGAAGCGCGACCACCAGTGGTGGATGATAATGAAGCCTGCTTCAGAAGTAGTCTTTGAAATGTACAGGAGATATTAGAGCTAAACACACAGTCACTAAGTGAGCAGCTGGGCATACGATGACTGCTAAGCACACTTCTCAAGGGTCACCAGCCTTCTTCCTATGAACACTCGAAGCAGATTCTGTAATTCTAGTACAGGATGGCTATACTTTCATCCTTCAGGAAAATAATAATTTCTACCTTAAAACAGCATGTGGCTTCACCGGCTCCATTTTAAATAAATTCATTTAGTTAGAACTTAATGAATTTTACGTGTGCAGCATATTTTTAAAAATTAAAAACAACGAATTTAAGACGTAGGATTTTGGGGGCTGGAGGGATGGCTCAGTGGTTAAGAGCAATAGCTGCTCTTCCAGAGGTCCTGAGTTCAATTCCCAGCAACCACATGGTGGCTCACGACCATCTGACGCCCTTTTCTGGTGTGTCTGAAGACAGCGACAGTGTACTTATATATAATTAATAAATCTTAAAAAAAAAAAAAGAAGAAGCTGGACGACAAGGCTGCATGGATACTGTGTTAGAGGCGACGCCCTCTGCCCAGTCCTGTCAGGGAGGGACTCACTAGTGCTGCAGCTGAATCAAGGAGCGGCCATGAAAAGGTGTTCCAGCAACAGAGCGGCGGCAGGGCTGTGGGAGCCACGGCTTGTGTAGGAGGCAGACTGGGCTCGCCGCGCTGCTTTATAGGAAGCACTTAATCTTGGAATGGGCGGTAACTGTGGGGAGCAAAGGGAATGGCAAGGCGAAGGGAGCACAAGGCTCTGCAAGCACTAACTGGCTGTTGAGAATCTGGAGCAGAGCCATAAAAGGTTCCTAGATTCCAAATTAGCAGAGCACAGAGCACTGTAAGAGGTGGGGAACACAACTGTGCTCGCTCACGGCAGGAAAAGGTCAGCGCGTGCTTAGGTAGGAGTTAGCTTATGGCTGTTGTTAACAGTCTGCTAAAAGATGTTTTGTGCTGCCAAAACTGTTGTCTTAGGAGAGGAAAAAATGACTGATATATATATATAAAACCAAAGCCAAAAAACCCCAAACAAATCAGATAAGGGGAATTTTATTAAAAAAAAAAAAGTCAAATCACTTCATGAGGCATACAAGAAAAAGGACAGGAAATGAGCTTTTTTTAAGCTTAAAATCGGTAACACTTCTTTTATAAAATGGATTTATTTTTGTTTATGTGCATGTGTGTATCTGTATGTTTTATTTATGTGTACGTGGTATATGAATGCAGTACCCATGAAAGCCAGAAGAGAACACAGGTCATCTGGAACTGGAGTTGCAGGGAATTCTGAGCCACCCATGAAGGCTCAGAAGTGAGCCTAGGTCCTCCAGGCGAGCAGTTACGTGTGCTTAACCGGAGCCATCTCCCCAGCCCTGACACATGACCTCTGCGTGCTTACTCGGAACCAGGGCTAAGAGACTATGAGCGGTGTGGATCCTAATCACACCCCCTGTGGCACAGAACTATGGTGAGAAAACTGAACCATGGAGTTGTTTACTGCAAGGTTATACAGGTAGTTAGTATAGGGGAGTCTGGTTTCTTGTTTTTGTTGTTGTTATGATTTTTGTTTGTTTGTTTGTTTGTTTGGAGACAGGTTCTCACTCTGTAGCTCTGGCTGTTCTGGAACTCACCAAGTACACTGGGATAGCCTTGAACTCACAGAGATCCACCTACTGGAACTAAAGACATGCACCACTACACCCTGTTGAAGTCTCTTTCTTTCTTTTTTTAATAATTTATTTTATTTTTATCTTGCGTGCACTGGTGTTTTGCCTGTATGTCTGTCTGTGTGAGGGTGTTAGATCTTGGAGTTACAAATAGTTATGAACTGCCATGTGTGTGCTGCGAATTGAACCTGGGTCCTTTGGAAGATCAGTCAGTGCTCTTAACCACTGAACTATCTCTCCAGCCCCTAAAGTCTGTTTTTTAACCATAGTAGATACATTCACACACACAAGATATACTAATTTCCAGAATAAGGCAGTATTTTCCAAAGATCAAATAAAAAATACAGTAAACAAATACAAGTGTCAGCCTGAGGACGAATGACTATGATAAGCAATGATTAAGAAAGGCTTTATATGGGGCTGGAGAGATGGCTCAGTGGTTAAGAGCACTGGCTGCTCTTCCAGCCATCCTGAGTTATTCCTAGCAGCCACACGGTGGCTCACAGACATCTGTAATGAATGGGATCTGATGCCCTCTTCCAGTGTGTCTGAAGACAATGACAGTGTATTCATATACATAAAATAAATAAATCTTAAAAAGAAAAAAAAGGCTTTATAAAGCTGGATGTGGTCATACACGCACGTAATCCCAGCATTTAAGAGTGGGCATAGGAAGATCAGGAGTTTAAGGTTATCCTTAGCAAAACAGTGTCTCTGAGGCCAGTGTGGGCATGTCTCCAAAGGACAATAATGAAGATAAGAAAGGCTTGATAGAATACAAAAGTTAATATAAAAAATACGGTGGAGTTGGGTGTGGTGGCAGGCGCCTTTAATCAATGAGTTAAGTAACATTACCTATACTTTTTTTTTCTCTTGAGACAAGGTCCCCTTATAATCCAGGTGGCCTCAAATTTTCACCTTTTCTGTTTTAGCCTCCTGAGTAGTTGGGATTACAATCTTGTTCCACCACACCTGGCTATCATTAATACATTTTTGTTTTGTTTCATTTAAGACAGGGATTCACTGTATAGCTCTGGCTGGCCTAGGTCTCATTATGTAGACCAAGCAGGCATTGAGCTCACAGAGTCCCGCCTACCTCTGCCTCACAAGTACTGGAACTACAGGTGTGCACTAGAGACAGCTCAGTGGTTAAGGCCACTTGGTGTTCTTGCAAAAGAATAGGTTCAGTACCCGGTACCTACACGGCAAAACTCCACTTCCAGGGGATCTAACACCTTTTTCTGGCCTTTGTGGTTAACAGGCAAGCACATGCATGCATGCATACATACATACATGCATGCATACATACACACATGCAAGTAAAACACACTCATAAATAAAATAATCTAAAAAATGTAAAACATGCATTACTGCATGCCTAGTTCTATCATTCATATTTTATTGAGGCAGAAATCGGGGTTCAGAAAGGCTATGCTACTAATGGTAACCAACAAAAGCCATAAATTATAATCTGAACTCAGGTTAGACCTACCTTGAAGTCCTGCGTACTTAAGTGATGACCAGTTTGGTATGTCATAGCAACCGCCACCGTCTTCTTGTTCTTCTGATTCACATCGGTAAAGTACCTGGTTTAGCTCAGCCAAAGTCAATTTAGAGGCAATGCTAAGAATTAGAAAATAAATATACTATTATTTCATTTTCTATAAGTAAAAGAAAAAGAAAAATCTGCATTATAAATATTAAATGTCTTAGAAATGCTTGGTTCTAGGTACTTCTCTGTTGTTAAGATAACACACTCTGACCAGAACCAACCAGGGGTCTGTGATGGTTTGAATTAGACAGGTTCCAGAGGCACACATACTTGAAAACTTGGTCCCCAGGCCAACCTGTTCTAAGAAAGTCTTCAACTGAGGTTCCCTCTTTGCAGGTGACTCTAACTGTATCAAAGTTGATAAAAAACTAATCAGAACATATATGTGCTAAACACTCATCACTGAAGTAAACATATACTACCATAGTATATCACAAGGAATAATTAAGGAGCAAAATGTAGTGGAAATGAAATAAGAGCTAATGTCACTCAAACTAAATAAAAAAAAATCTAGTGACAGCTAAAGATAAAGACTTTTATCTGTGTTTGTGTTTGTACAGGCGTGAATGCAGAAGCCTATGGAGGCCCAAAGTGGGCCTTGGGTTCACTTAAGCTAGAATTACAAGCAGTTGTTAACCACCTAACACGGGTACTGAGAACTGACCTCTGGTCCTCTACAAGAGCAGCAAGTGCTTTTAAGGGCTCAGCCAGGTCTCCAGCTCTGTGTCAATTTTATTCATTCAGAGTATGCTAGATCATCTTTAGGCTGTGATCTTCTGAACTTCTGATCGGCCTGCTTCTACCCTTTAAATGCTGTGGTTACAGGTATCAACTACCATGCAAGTTCTGGCTGGCCTGGAATGTGCAGGATCCTCCTGCCTCTGCCTACCGAGTGCTGCATATTTTATGCTCTTAAATATGACATCACAATAATACATACTCATTCTTGGAAAAGACGACACTCTCACATAAAGCTGAACATGCTCATTAAATCATTTTTTTTTCCAGAGGTTACTTTACAGTATGTATTAAAAAAACCTCAAATATGTGATTTACTCTAGCTCCCAAATTTCACTTTGAGAAATTTAGCTTAGTGTCAGTAACCACAACACTAAGTAGCTATCAGGTGACAGGCACGAATCACCTGTTTTGCATGTGTTACTGTGATGCCGGGAAGTGGGGGGAGCCCTGGGGAGCAGTCCTGGAGCGTGAGTGAGGTCGAGGTGTGTCCAAGCCCCGGGAGTTACGTCCTGAGATTGGCAGGAGTAGGGTCGCTCCCCCACCAGGCCTGCATGTCAGCGCAGGTGGACCTATGGCCCCATCTTTGCCACTGGTTGGGACGGAAGGTGGTCATGTCTGTTATGGGTGGGGAAGCGAGGTAGGAATGACATGTTATCCTGTTTAATTTGTACAAAATTTAAGAAGTAAGTATTATTATTGGCCCCACTGTCCAGATGTGAAACCTAAAAGAAAATTTAAGTAACTTGGCCAAGATCATGCTGACAGTGTTGAACTAAACTTAGGTCTAAAATGGATATTCTTTAGAACTATGTGGCACCACATAGCAAAGGGATATTTAAAAACTTAGCAAAAAATCAAGGTACTGAGATACATAACAGGGAATAATTAGAAGCACTCTAGGTGTCTCAAAGTGGATAATTACTAAATTGATTGTGACATAGCTATATATAATACAATAATGTGTTGACATTAAAGTGAAGAGGTAAGCACTATAATGCAGGCACCCATCTTGTAGGGCTTGGGAAGGTCAGGCACGTGCATGTGATGGCATGCGCGTATCTAGGATCTATGGAGGAGACGACAGAAGCGTGAAAAGGTGCACTTGTGAGCACACATGCAAGTGAGAAGGTGGTGGAGTGAATGCTAGCGGGATGACGAGGACAGCAGTGGCCTGAGGCCCATACTTTGTGTAGCAAAGAAAGAAAGCACCCGTAAAACTGCCCAGATCGGGCCACTGGTAGCTCATCATTTTGTTAAAGTGGTAAATCTATAAAATAAGGAATACTTACGAAGCGAAGGGGATTTTTAATATAGGATCTGCGTTGTCAACAGCAAGGCTTCCGGACTTAAAGTGAGAGCTGAACTGGGTCAGGTGGTTCCGAAGAATCCCCACAGCAACTTGAGCGTGTGGATCGAGACTAACTCTGTATAAGGTTGACACAAAATAGGTAAATTTCAGGTTATCCAAATTTAACAGGATAAGCCAACTATTTTCTCTAGTTTATTTTAAGTGGGTAGGATAAATTGTATGTGTGCAGGTGCTCAGAGAGAGCAGGTGAGCACATCAGACCCTGGCGGTGGTTACATGGGACCCACCTGACATGGATCTTGGGAACTGAATTTAGGTCCACTATAAGACCAGGAACGGTTCTTAGCCACTCAACCATCTCTCAAAACTATTTTCAATATAAGTAAAGTCAACAGTCTAAACTCTAATTAACATACCTGAATATAATAACACTTCCTGGAGATAGGTTCTCAAATTCTATTTCCTGAATATATTCATTGGGACCCTTTGTGGCAACTCCAGCTTGTCTGACAATTTTACTTTCATGAAGCTTGAAAAGAATACAGAAAATCCATTCATTAAGTATCTTAAATGTCCTTAAGCTATTAAGCACAGTGAAATCCGAGAATCCCAAATACCTGGATGTGTTCTCTAAGTTCCACTGTCATGTTCGGCATTCCATTGATCGAGTTCTCGTCTTTCTTATAAGGTTTTGTGTTCCTTTCAATAGTTCTAGCTTCCAGAACTACCTCTTCAATTTTGCCTAGGCAAATATACACATTTTAACAAAATTTATTCTAATATTCACTCAAATATAATAGAGACTCTTTAAAAATCAGATACTCATATAGCAAAGCATGGAATTACAATTAGTGACCTGAAAAACGGACATGTTTTGAGCATGATCAGGATCAACAGCCAACCCCAGCCAACACTGCACAGTGAGCGGGTTCTCTGAGAGTATCTATGGACCTGGCCGTGTAGGCCAGCGGTATAACGTATGCTTAGCATATGTACTGGGCTTAATGTCCAATACAAAAAATACTGAATAAAAATAACTATAAATATTAACAAGAGACTTTATCAGATCACCAAACATAAATCTATGCAGTTAAAGCAATAATGAATATTTAACCCTAAAATTCTTTAGGTTGACAATTTTTTAAAAGTTGAAGACATGATATTTAGCAATTAGCAAGAAATATAGAATGTGGGCTGGGCATGTATGTGCCTCTCTACAGTCTTAGCAATTTGGCAGGACAGTAACTGTAAGTCCAGGGCTAGCCTGGTGGGTTCCAGGCTGCTCTATGTGACTGTGGTCCTGTCTCCTTAAAATTACACATGTACATACATATACACATACAGACATACACAGACAGACACACATGACGGGGGTGGGGGGGTGACACTCTTTATTCAGTTAACAAGCAGCTCCTATTTGCATGGGTCTGTGCTGTATTATACTACACTGTTTACCATAGATAGGAAGTAAAATGTAGGCATCTAGAAAACAATCAACCAACACTAAGGGAAAATCTCAGGGTACAGAACTGTCAAGAGAGACAGACTACAAACGCCATAATGTTAGAAGAGAGTTTCCTCTATGCTTACAGACTTCTTAAGAAGGAGGAGCTTAGTCCTCCGACGCTAGCTCTAAGTATCCATATAGAGGTGGGTAAGAAGGCTACTCGGAGAAGAGTGAAAATACCTACACGGCTGATGACAGAAGGCTAGGAAGGGGGATGAGGATGGCCTATGAACAGTCCTAATATTTACCTTTTAAAACACACATACAGGTACATATGCATATATAGTATATATGTATGCATATGTAAAAATGGAAACATATACACAGATTGCCTACAGTATAAGGAAGCACATGTTTACACATATTTAAAAAGGAATATATTAAAATGCAAAGAAAAGTATTTCACAACTCAAACAATGTTAATGCTTGCCGATATTTGTCTAGATTTTGCTCCATGCAGTGAAAGTGTCTGCATTCTAACTTCTGTTCTCAGCCACGTTTCTATGTCAGTGTGTTCTATATAGAGACAATGTGCTGATGTAGCTTCGTGAGTGACTCTACTGGTGTGGTCTTAGATTACCAGGGATGCACATCTGAGGCACTTCTTTGCTGTAAAAGGAAGTCTTGGGATTCCTAAAAGCAGTTCTCGATACAGCCACAACAGACTGGTGGATGCTCGGGGAGTGCCTGGTTACAGCCACTATGTCTTCATCCACTTGATCCACATACACCTGAGAAGTGGAGAGAGACCGGCTGAGAGCCCCATTTGGAAAGGATGCTCAAATCAGAAGGTTGTCCTTTGAAAAGGAAAGTCTGGAGTGAAGTTTTAAAATGTTCATTTCTTACTTGAATGAAACCCTTGGCTCCAAGCTCTTGATGGAGCCTATTGATGGCACATCTGGCTGCAATAATCCCGCTATGGACATTAACATCCCCTGTATCTGCCGGTGATGCCCCAGGATTCCACTTAGTGTAAAATCGCTCCTCTGCAACCACTGAAATCTGAAGAGAGGGAAAGCCGGGTCACGTGTGCAGGTTAATTACAGTGAAATCATGACAACAGGAGTGGTGCTGCTGGCCTTGCAGATTAAACACACCTGATGAGGCACTAGCTCGTCGTAGCCTCTTGTGCTTCCACTGGCACAGCATGCCATGGAAACAACTGTGGTACTTGGAAGAGCATCATAGGCTGATCTGTGCTAGAAAAGAAGAGAGCAGAAGTTTACGTTCCCTCATGCAAAGTGACGCTCCACACCCCATTAGCATACCGAAGCAAAAGACCCTGTACAGATGCGTTCTGTAAGGTATATTTTTTGTTTGGAAACATTTTAAAATCAAGGTACTTCAATCCTTAAAAAGCACATGGATGCCATCCAGCATCAGACAACTAAATAATGAAGCACTGAGCAAGTAAGTCAGCGCCAGAGACAGTTGATGCTCACCACAATCGGACACTCATTATCGTGGGTGATGTCCATAAACAGGGCATGCGCGATAGCAGGCATGAGCGGCCTCAAACAGGGCTGAACGAAGGAGCCGACAGGTTCCCCTCCGTACCGGTAGACCAGTCTGCCCTCTTCGTGACTGTTATACGCGCTCATTGCCTCTGCAGAGCAGCACAGCGCAGGTTAACAACCCCGTTACAGAAGGTTACAGTTCCTATCATCACTGACACTCAACGCGTATCAACATTATTCAAAGCGAGAGTTAAGTAATTAACAATGTCACCAAATCCAAGTGACCAACACGTAACCACAACTAAACTGAAGAAACAACTTGAATAGAAAAAAGGATCAATAGCTGTTCACTGGATTGCTGATTATATCAAATCTACGGAGAAATATCAAAAGACTAGAGTACTTAAAAACAGATTTGTGTATCTCAAAGTATACAAGTACTAAATCAGTAGCTCACCATCCCCTCCCCGATCCACCCTCTAAAATGAATGAATGAATTTTGTGGCCACGCTGTGGGTGCACACGTGTAGGCGTCAGAGGACAACACCCAGGAGCCGGCTCTCTCCTCCCACCAGGTGGGTTCTGAGGACTTAACTCAGACTTTGGGTTTCCTGCACCTTCACTCGCTGAATTACTGCACTAGCTTTCTTACCCTTTATTTTTGAAATAGGATCTGGGGAAAAATGTATCGTAGGCTAGCCCAAAACTCATGTAGCCAAGGTTGGCCTTAAACACATGATCCTCTTACCTGGCCTCTGTGGTCTTTCTATCTGAAAGGAGTACCATACTACAAATTAGACATTTTAACTGTCAAAAGTGGACCAGTCATATTAGGTACTGCATATAAAGCTATGCCTTTAATCTACTCAAACAAAAGTGAAGCATCTCAGATAGGAAATGGACTTTAGCAAACCTACCTCTTATTAAGGAACTGATGCCCAGTCTAGTAACGAAGATATTGTCCAGCTCTTCGCTTCCTGTGAACAGCTCAGCCACTACATAAAGATTGGGCTGTAATTTCCTAGCAGCATCCAGCATGTACTGCAAAATGTACAGTCACAAATGTAAAAGAAGGAAGAGAGCAAGACAGAGAGGGAAGAGGGAGCAAGGCTAGGTGCAGATTTGGCATGAGGTAGGTACACAACAAGAGCGATGCAAACGGGAGTTCCAAAGTTTGACATGCACAGTACGAGAGACCAGCACGCGTGGAGGGCCAGAGCGTGTACAGAGAACATCAGGGGAAAGGAACAGTAGATTTTGAAGACATAGGAGGGAAGAAAACAGGAAAAAGGAAAGTTAGTGTCATCACAAATACAGCCAGTAATGCTGCAATTCTGCCAGTCTTCTGGAGTTTTATTTGTTTTCAGGGCTCTAATAAGACTACTGATCTCCCGGTGGCTAATTGAGTCAGCATATAGATATATATACTGATGAATTAGTAAAGTTTAGGCTAAACTTGATCTGCGGATGACAACAAATGCCAGTACCTTCCCATTTCTGTGTGTGTGTGGTGTGTGTGTGTGAGTGTGTGTCTGTGTGTGTCTGTGTGTGTGTCTGTGTGTGTGTGTGTGAGATGCAGGTGTAACACTGGTGTTAATGATTTACCAGAGAAACAGAAAATAGTGTCTAATAATCAGATTGTTTCCAATTCCATTCTAGAAGGAATTCTTACACATAGGTTAGTAAAATGCCTATAATTTTTATCAGCTAAGAAGTAGAATTATAGAGGACTTTGCTGTTTAAAATTCACTTTTCTATAATGTTATAAATATGTTTTTTTTTACTATTGTCAAAAGCATAACTGAAAAGGACCCTCTGCTTATTACTGAAGGTAAATAATGCTCTGCTAGCTTAGCTAAGGTTTTCTATCAAATCCCCCAAATTAAAGCTATATGGACATATGGAATCTCTCTCTCTCTCTTCCTCTCTCTCTCACACACACACACTCACACAGACACATACAGCACATAAACTCTAGAAGCTGATATACACACACACACACACACACACACACACACACATCCCTCGCACCTTTTTTGTTTTGTTTTGAGATATGTTGACTATGTCTGCTCATGGAACTCACTATATAGATGAGGCTGGCCTAAACTCACAGAGTTGTTCATCTGCCTCTGCCTCCTGAATGGTGGGATTAAAGCCTTGATTCACTAAACTGGGTTTATGAGCACATATTTTCATAAATTGTCATTTAAAAACTACCAAAGATCTTACAACTAGGATAAAATTATGTGTTTTTAGGAAGTTGTAGTAGGTAAGAAAAATGCAGCAATACTGACATTATTCAAATAAAAGCCCAAAGTACAAATTATGGTTAGCTTACACTTAATGTTTCTAAAGATGACTGATTAAACAGGACTCAGTGAGGTTTAAACTAGCCTCAGGATGTCAGAGTACTAGAGTTTGACTATTTACTGCAAGGGCTAGGAGTGCAGCTCAGTATAGAACAGACCGGTCCTAAAATGTGCACTGTTCCAAGTACCCCTAAAGTGAAACGGAAGCCAGAGCTGACTCATCACTACACTGTAAAGCCATTCAACGTTACACTGCTAACAATCTATACTGGAAACAACCTAAAAGACCACTTAGCATTTTACATATTACCAATAAACACCTATTATGCACGCTGTTACATAAAAATATGACCTTTTTCCTAAATGTAAAAACTAACTTATTAAACATTTTACAGCGGAATGTCCGAAGGTTGTTAGAATTAGATAAGCTGTCATATGTGCCAGTACTTCTACCAAATCCACAGCAGTGTACAGCCAGCACACTGGCAGGGACTTTGGAGGCTACAGGTATCACTGCCTTTGTCAATAGAGGTGTCCGTACCTCAGCCACGTGGAGAGGCGTGGAGTGGCAGTTGTCCAGACGAACTCCCTGGAAGTGAGTGGCAGTTATCTCGGTGTATTTCTTCATGTGTGCCCACAGATAAGGGCAGTCCTCGGGTTTATTCCCATAGCGCAATTTAACACTGTCACCCCAGCAAATAAGTTCTCTCCTTAAATAAACATCCGAACCTGTTAAAGAAGAGCTGCTTTCAGTGGTGCATGGAATGGAACGACAGCGATCCTCAAGGAAAGAGCGCTGCTTCTAAACTGTGTTGTTTTCTTTCCATAAACGATTTCTGGCTAAATTTTAAAACATTATGATTTTATTTTAGGTGGATGTGTGTTCTGCCTGCATGTATGTCCATGTACCATGTGTGTTCCTCATGCCCTCAGAGGCCAGAAGAGTGTTTGATCCCCTGGAACTGGAGTTACAGATGGCTGTGAGCCACCCTGTGGGTGCTGGCAACCGAACCCATGTTCTCTGGAAAAGCAATCAGTGCTCCAAACTGCTGAGCCATTTCTCCAGCCTCCTGACTAAAGTTACATGTAAAGTGGCCTTCCCACAAGCTCTTGTTCCCCTCTCTATGGAGAAGTGAAAAGTCAGGCACCTGGCTCGGCAAAGTTCCGGAGCGGGTCATCGCCCATCACCCACCCGTTGTGTGCCATCAGGAAGCACGCTTTATCTGGGAGGTGGATCAGGGCTTCCTCTGCGGATAAGGCCATTTCTCCAAAGGGGAAAGTAAAATACCTAAGGAGACAGAATTAAAACAAGGTCCACACAAAGGAACTCCTTGAAGACAATGTGCAGTAGAAACATTACAAATTCCCTAGTGAGTAGAAAACATACAATTAGCTTGGCCTCATTTATTCAATACAAACTTCACAGAAGGCAAAAATCACCTGTGGACTTTTTGAATAAATCAGCAGGATTTGAAAACTGGCTAACATTTTAAATAACCTTCACAACTTCGTAACATTTTAGGGAAACCATGGAGGCCTTCCTAAGCTCTGCTTGCCCAACATATGCTGCATGATTAGAAAAGATATATCCATTTTATGTTATGTGTATGAATGTTTACAGGAATGTACTAAGTGCCCTGTGTGTATGTTTGGTGCCCATACACCCCTTGAACTGCAGTTATGGACGGCTGTGAGCTGCCATGCAGAAGCTAGGAACCGCACCCAGGTCCTCTGTGCGAGCGGGAAGGGCTCTCTACACTCCTATGCTGCGTGTTTCTATGTGAGGAGCAAGGTGGGTGCTTGTTCTCTGACTAACACGGAGTTTACTTCTGCTAAGTGTTATTCTTACAGCACATTCTCAGAAGTTCATCTACTGGAACCTTAAGGCCTCCCCACCTCCTTTTTTTAGACAGTGTTGCTTTGTAGCACAGGCTGACCTCAAACTTGAACTCCTATCTCTGCCTCTTTACGGCTGGGGTTACAGATTATAGACTTGTGCCACCACAGCAGGTGTGGAGTCTCGGATTCCTTAAAGTAGTAGTGTTGGGAGATGGAGCCAGTGACAGGTGTCTGGGTAGGGGCAGGATACGCTGGTGAGTGGGTGGGTGACTACCTCCTCTGAGGCACCTGGCATAGTTCTGAGATAGAGTTTCAGACGCCGCCTTGGGCTTTGTGTCTTCCACTTGCCCTCAGTTGCTCTTCATTGGCCATGAGCTGAGACAGCGCAAAGCCCTGGCCAGAATGAGCAGAGCAAATACGGTGCCATGTTCCTGGACTTCATGGTCTGCGGACCCTCAACTAAATTAAATTCTCTTTCTTTATAAATTGCCCAATCTCTGGTACTCTCTTTTAGCAACAGAAAACATTAAATCTTCAATCCTCTAGAAATATTAATGTAAACAAATATAAATGGGTTCAAACTGGTGATAGTTTTTCTAATTAAACATTCTACTATCAAAATTAGTCAGGATTAAGCTTCTTTCTAATTCAAAATTTCTACTTCTATATAATGTATTGAAGTCATACCTTAAAAGAAACATTTAGGTTAAGTTGAAAAGTTAAATATTCTCAGCTTTTAACTGTCAGCCAGAGGACATTTTAAAAGCAAGAATGAGTACCTGGTAACTAAAGGATACTTCCTGGTGACAGGTCCTAGTTTAGGGCCATGGCCTGCCAGTCGTTCATAAAACACGTTTCCCAAAAGACAATTAACTGCCTGGAAAACATTGAATCGTGTTACAACGCCAATGACAACAGACACTCAAAACTCCGAAAAGAAAAAAACAGCAATTCAAAACTCAGCGAACCTGTTCCTGGTGACAGCTGGTGAGGTGGTGCTTCTCTGAGTTTAACTCCTCCAGTCTCTTACGGAACCAGTTACAGCACTCTTCAATTGCAGCTGGCCCATTGCTAGCACAGATGGAGCAAAACAAACATCAGCGCTTTCATAAAACCTGCACTAAACATCTCCAGGTGTCACAAAAATGTCACATGCTGTGGTCGGGATCTGAGCTATGAGTGAGGGGCCTTCTCAACTGTAAAAGGTTTTATAGACACGTTTAGCAGGATGGACTGACAGAGAATGTAGGAAAAGGTCAGGTGTTGAAATGATAGATTACTTATTTGTTCACTTATATACTTAGGATGTGCGTAGGAACTGGGCACGTGTGTGGGTGTGCACACACCACAATGTGAAGGGAGGTCAAAGGGGACTTTTGAGAGTGGATGCTCTCCTTTCACTGGGGGTTCTGAGGATCAATTTCAAGTTGTCAGCATCAATATTTACGAGTAAAATTCCAGGGCAAGTGCATAGCATACTCATGTGGTATAAAAGTCGCCAGAGCAGTGTCCATATCTACAGCGCAGCCTCGCCGCCTGTATTCAGGGTCCTGAATAATTTTAAGATGTTCTTTTGGTTCAGACTTAGTTACTCTTCTGTTTTCTGAAAGAAAGAAAAAGTTATTTTAAATATAAATATCAAAAAAAAGTTATTTTAAACATAAATACCAATAACAGATTATAACTGTTATTTTTTCAATTTTTTAGTATATAGCTATTCATGGGAAAATTTGTAAAAAGCTCCCTTCCCACCCTACTTACATACTCCCTCCATCCTTGGGGAGGGGACATAAGAGAGACTAACTGTTAAAAGAAAAACCCAGCTTTGCTGGTCACCGCCAAATCCTCCTGCCTCAAAGCTCTCTAACATGTACACGCCGATTCGACATGTGTTCTAGTGAGTGAAGGACAGAAACACTGAAAGTAAGCGTCTAAATCACTAGTGAAGTAAGATGCTTTAAAAATTCACACACTGCCTAGTAGGGGTGAAGAGAAATAGTTAAACAAAATAAGAAACTCATACTATCAATGAAAAAATCGGGGGGGGGGAGGCGTTGGAGTAAAAAATAAAAAAATTAAAAAAATAAATGAGAAAAAATCAAATATATGATTTAGTCTCTAGTCTTATTTTTATGTATTAAATAGATATTAACACAGACATAATACAATAATATATAATATATATATTATAGAGAAAATTATATGAAACTACTGATAAATTTTGACTTTCCTTTAAAATATTTGAAAAGAAACATAAGAAACTACTAATCAACAACTTTAAGATTTGAGAAAGATGAGTTTGCCATATGTACATATGAGTATGCTTCTCTCCTCCTGAGAGAAGAAATGAAAGCCGTGTATCACTATGCAAGAAAAATTGGAGTTTTGTAGTCTAAACACACGTAAATATGATGCAATCAAGATTTAATGATGATGTTAACTAGAGAGAGAGAGTCATCCCTTAAGAGTAACTTTAAATTCCTTAGAGAGTGATAGGACGACCTTGTGTAAAGCTGTTACCTTGAGAGAGCAGTCTTCTAAATTGTTCAACTGCTTTGTGAACATCTACTTGGAAAAACTCCCAGAGTTGAATCCTTGGGAAAATGTCCTCCCAAATTATTTTTCGAATGCACTGAAAAATTTCAAGATTAAAAACAACATAAAATGTATTGACCTGATTTATTCCTCCTTATTAAGCCACATCTACACATTTCCACGTATGTATCTTTAATTTGCTCTGGGAAGTTGGCGGGGTGCTCTTCTGCACACACTTACATTCATGTGTTGGTCATTTTCAATCAAAGCAGGGACTCCTTTTTCTCTGTACTTCCCATCTGCAACATCACAGGAGAAATGCCAGAGTGCTCTGTCTAGGACCCAGGCAGGCTTCAAGTGTGGAGAATTTACAAGATTGTATGCAGATTCCGGGTGTTCAAGGATCCACTTACTATTAGTGGCTTAAAGAAAGGGGGAAAACATAATTTTGTATTTAGGTCACACTTTACAATCACCATTCTTTCTCCTCTATGTTCATGTGGTAATTTATTTGATGTTTTGTTGACCTGCGATAAACAAACCCTTGGGTGAAGATGGGCTACATCAGAAACAGGAATCTCATAATAAAAGTTAAACCAAGCACTTATTTGTTTATTTACTTACTTATTGTGTTTTTGAAATAGGGGTTCTCTGTGTAGCCCTGGCTATACTGGAACCCGTTCTGTAGACCAGGCTAGCTTCATACTCACAGAGACTGGCCTCTGCCACCCGAGTGCTGGGACTAAAGGCGTGCCCCACCACCTCTCAGCTTGGCGGTTTGTATTTATAACCCTAGCACTTGGCAGCCCAGGTAGGACTGCCAAAAGCTTAAGGCTTAGCCAAAGCTTAAACTTAGCCTAGTCTACAAAGTGGTTTCCAGACCAGCCTGGGCTACAAAGTGAGACCCTACGTCAAAAACAAAAAAATAGAAAAACAAAACAAAACAAAACAAAAAAAAAACAAACCCGAAAACCCCAGAACCTAACACTACTACAAGTTTCCCATGTATCTAGGTGTGATAAAAGAGAAACTCCTATCTGATGCAGTATGGACAGAAGTGACATAAACATGAAATTGTGCCTTTAAGACATGACTTCCCATTTTCACTAAGTGTAGCAACAGGATTTGCCATATTTGATTAAACACTGGAAGCTAAGTGTTCGAGATGACAGAGCGACCCAGAAGAAAGAACCTGGCTCCCCATCATGGCTGAGCTAACGCTAATCTGGAATCTGAAAGGGATAAATCCAGTTTCTTACTAAGTTTCTTAATGAGCCACTGCCTAAGCAATATTCTAACTCTCTCTCTCTCTCTCTTTTTTTTGAGTTTTTCAAAACAGGGTTTCTCTGTGTAGCCCTGGCTGTCCTGGAGCTCACTCTGTAGACCAGGCTGCCCTCGAACTCAGAAATCCGCCTGCCTCTGCCTCCCAAGTGCTGGGATTAAAGAAATGTGTCACCACTGCTTGGCGAGTATTCTAACTCTTACCATTGGTAGCTATGTGTCCATATGTGGTTTGCTAATTTGATGTGAATATCATGGATGTCTAAGTCATTTAATACTGCCAGTTTTCAAGCGGTGAATATGAAGTTACTGAAATACAAAGTTTTCACTGTAAACTGTGAAGCCTGGTTCCAAATTACATGCAGAAATCTCACATTTTGGAATGTATCCTTTTAAAAATCCAATTTTGTTTGCCATTTCTATTAGAGATTATTACCAATAGTGATGAACTATATGCATATACTTTTAAATAACTTCCTAATTTCTATGGCTACATGTCCTTAGACTACACCACCCAGAACTCCCACTGTTGACGTATGTAAAGCAGTGGTTGCCAGACTTTTCATATTTCGGCTCACACAGTGGATCCTTGTTAGGCACATGGGGTTAAAGCGGAAAGCCATGGCCCAGGCCTCATGAAGCCAGATGCTCTGACGGGAAA